>NC_086360.1:12426792-12654292 GCF_036324505.1 Eleginops maclovinus
TACAGCGATTGGAGAATTTGTTTATGTGAGAGATGCATAGATGGAGACAGGTCTCCAGACGCTGCAGGCTCTCTCTTGCTGTCATCCTGCATACAGGCTCTGACAGGAGATCTGAGATGGCCAAATATGCCATACACTCTCCCCAAATCCCCAAGCTGCACCCCACAATCCAACCGATGTGTGTTTGTGTTTATTCAGATTTGACAGACATTCTGTGTGTGTGAATGCATGTGTGCGTGGATGTGTCTCCAGGATAGCTTGCTTGATCAAATTCCCCTGCCACGGGCTTGGTCCAGGGTCCATTACCACTGAGCGATAGAGGGGAGAGACTCTGCCAACTATCCTCTTTTTATCCCATCCCAGTGATCTCTTTCTCTTTCTCTGATATGTTAAGTCTGTTCAGTGGGGCAAGGATTCAGCTCCCATCGCTTCCCGAGATGTGTGTCCACCTCAAACAGCTCATTTAACATTTTCATTCCCCACTGCTTGGTACATTTGTATCAAAATGTTTGCAGCAGTTTGTTCAAGTTAGCCTTGTCACTTCAACCTCAGATCTTCAGGGACTTTTTTCTTTGTCTTTGTGTCACTGTGATGTACGACAATGTGTTATTTAAATCAAGTGTTTCAATTGAATAACCTCTGCTTTTGGTTTCTTACAGACAGTCCTTCTTGACTTCTCCAAGCTATAGACTATAGCCATGCACTGTGTTGCTTGGTGCTGTACTGAGTGGCACTCATTTTCCTGAATGAAAACAAACTAATGTATCGAAATGATGTGCTTAGAAGAAAAGACACTAAAGCAGAAGTAATGAAGACTGAATCTGCAGTAGCTGGTTTGCTCTACAGCTGTTGTTAGGATCCATGCTTACTTCAATGCAACTCGACTTAACGCAAAGGCTGCAATCTCAGAGCGACCACAGTTGGCATGTTGTGGCCTTTTAACTGCCTTCAGCAATCACATTTGATGCTCCTTAATTATCAAACACTTTCCCCCTTCTGCCTTGCTGCCTCCTTTCTGCTCAGTCGCAGAGATGGTACGTTTGCTTACCGCTCTGCCTCTGCCTAAGTGTTCGCCTGCATGTAAATTAATCTTGATTCACTTTACCCTGCCCTGCTGAGTGCTACAAATTACCCTATAGCAACGAAACAGCACTAGTGAAAAAAGCCAAATTGCTGCACTTGATAGGCTGTTGCTCCTGTGCTTTATGCCATTACATTAGGGCTACATAATGAATGCTCTCTTTTGACAAGTAGTGTGTTGTGGGTTTTTAATTCATCCTGAATAGGGAATATTTGTGCATCTTTCTCTCACTGTGTTTGTCTGGAAGAAGCTTTAATAAAGGAGGCATTGCTGGGTTACCAAGAGGCGTACATTCACTCCCAGTGCCCCCCTCTCACCTCCCAAATGTCAGCATCCATCATTCCATTTACAGGAGCTTGACAAAATTAGGTGCCTTTGTGCCATAGTCCCTCTAATTGGGCGGAGGGAGAAAAACAGGCTTTTGACACAAACACAGGCAACACATTCATTTACTGCAGCACTTGTCTCTCTGTGGATGTTAATGTGATAGAGGTTTAGGTTTTAATTCACCAGAACAGAATAGCCTCTGGCTTGAGTGCTTCTTGTTCTACCCTGGCTGCTCTTCACAAATTTCTCCTCCGTCTTTTATTGCTTTTAAACCACAGTTTTATGTTCTTTTTTCACTGATGGATGTTCACTCGCTACTTACTTGCTTGACTGGAGAGAATATGTCCCTTAAGAAGTCAGTCTTTGTTCTGTCATAATGACCAAGTATTTTTGATTTGCTGTGTTTGATATTGCCATATTAGTCAAATATTCTACTGCATATAAAATAACCTTGACAATTGACAAAGCAAGGACACTCACTGTGGGTATGTTCTCGGGTGTGCATGCTTGTGTGTGTAAATCAATGACAGTGAATGGGAGGAACCCCTCTACAAACCCTCATCTTTCATCTTGAATAACCGATATCATAAACAGACGCTACTCATCAATCTCACCTGTGTTCCCAATACAGAGATGGGAGGCAGGCCTATTTCCCTCTCTTTCTGCAGACCTGATGACATTTACTAAATTGCCCAATGCGTTTGTGTGTGTGCTTGTGTGTGTATGTATACGCAGAGAGCAAATCAGTGTATATTTCTGCGTGCATGTGCCCAGTGTTTGTGCTGGCAACATTTTTGCAAACTTGATGCTGTCTGTTTGTATTCCAGTAATATTGTGGATCGATGTGGTTTGAGTGGACAGCTTGGTTTTCAGTGATCTTTCCCTCTTTTTTTATTTGCAGCTTTCCGTGCAGCTGCCCAACCATCCACAGAGGGGCAGTGCAGCAGTTTGCAGCTGCTGTGGACCGGGAGAGAAAAGGAATAAAAGTGGGGATAAATCAGGAGAACCAGCACACATGAAGAGGAGGTAAAGATTGAATTATGTTTAATGATGTCATTTGGAGAGGAGTGCGCTATATTATAACAAATGATAAAAGTGTGTTTTAATGAGTAGTCATAAAGAGTCAGTAGACAATCTTATCCAATAGGCCTTAGAGTTGGCTTGCAAGGGTCCTCAGAGTTGAAAAGAACAAAGTGACTTTGGGACAATTATTGTATGACTGTTTATTATCACTAACCAAATTCATGCCAAATTGTGTGAGTGGCCAAGGTCATGGTAAACATTTTACATCACTACCCTCAAGCAACTGTGATAATCCGTGGATAAATAATAGATGGAGTATATAAATCAATTAGCCCGAACAAGCCCCATAAAGACGTTTATCCTTCTGAGAGGGGGATTACCCAAAAAGTGTGTGTGTGTGTGTGTGTGTGTGTGTGTGTGTGTGTGTGTGTGTGTGTGTGTGTGTGTGTGTGTGTGTGTGTGTGTGTGTGTGTGTGTGTGTGTGTGTGTGTGTGTGTGTGTGTGTGTGTGTGTGCGAGAGCAGAGGTAAAGAACGATCACCATTAATCAAAGCATTTCTATCAACACATTACTGTCACGCAAAATCTCAACTCTTTTTCTTTAATATTGCTTTTCTTTGCAGAAACATTACAAAAACGTATAAATAAATAAAACGTTTTTTTGTTGAAAGGTTATTTTAACAGATTTTTTTTAAGTTCAAACTTGCTCAATGAAGGAAACAGTTGTTATGCAAACAGCATAACAACTGTTTCCTTTCCAAACTTACAACAAACAAAGTTCCCAGCGACTGCAAAACAAAGTGTACCACAACAATTAGGGAGGAACAATTTAATATCATTATGCTGTAATTAATCTGCACACAATTCATTAAATACTAATTCCGTATGAAAATCGTGTAGAGAAGAATGCCATCAATACGATGCTTTAATTAGCATGTGATTGACAGCATGCTGAAATGGAGAGTTTTTGTATGGGATGACTCGGCATGTGTGTGTGAATGTGTGCAAAGTGGATCATCTTAAGTGTGTAAAGATAAACTCCCCTCTGTCTGTTGATGGTAATTAAGTTTGCTCCCTGTGGGGCTGCTGGTATGGCCAGGTTGGGGGGAGAGGGGTTGGGGACATGATCCGTGCTAATTGGTGTGTGTGTGTGTGTGTGTGTGTGTGTGTGTGTGTGTGTGTGTGTGTGTGTGTGTGTGTGTGTGTGTGTGTGTGTGTGTGTGTGTGTGTGTGTGTGTGTGTGTGTGTGTGTGTGTGTGTGTGTGTGCATGTGTGCACGTGTGCGCGCATGTGAAACTGAATGGAGCCATATGACTAAGGTTCACACCCAAAGTGCCGTTGCTAGGATACAGCATCTGAAGCATCATAGGGGGGAGGTACCAGGGTACTCCATCTTCAGCACCCCCCCACCACCCTGATTCTGCATCCACCCCTCTGTCCCCCCTGTCCACTTCCCCATGGGGTTTGGCTGAATGGCCGGGGCTGACAGGGGCTGAATGGTTCGGGGTGACAGGGGGGTGGTGTCCTATTTGTCCCTAAATGCTTCTCTATAGACCCCTGATAATAGACTGGCTGCCTGTTCCCCTTCCCCACCCGCCCCACCAAACCTCCGCCGCCTCTACGGCCACCTTCATCCACTCTGTCTCTGTCTCATTGTCTCCCTCCTCATCCCCTCTGTCTCGCTTTCCTCCCTATCATGTCTCCTTCTCTTTCTATCTCTTTCTCTGTCTCTCTTTTTCTTTTCTCTTTCTGCTGCTGCACCTCTTCGGCTTAGGCTCAGATGTATAAGCATTCTTTGCTGCTTGTTAGATTGTCTGTGTGCTGCGTTCAAGTGCTGGCAGTGTGCAAGTAAAAGCAGAAGGTCACTGCTTATTACTTACGTCTCCAGCTCCTCAGCATTGTCCAACAGCTCAGGCTCTGCCAGTGTTAATAGGAACTGCTTTTGATGTTTGTCTTTCATGCTTTGTTGGGAGATATAGCTGAGGATATCTTTGATGACTGCAGGCCTGTTAGACAGGCTGTGTGATAAATGAGAGGAAGTAAGGAAAAGTCTTTTTAATGACGGATCTGTGATCAAAAAAATAATAATGAAGCAATGAATCCAACCTGAATAGAAGCTTTGAAAAGAATATGAAGATCAAACCTCTGTATTCAGCACACACTCGAAAGGAAGCCCACAGATAGGTCAGCAACCTGCATCTGTTTTTTTGCTTAGTGGAATAACTCCTATCATATGTATTTGTTTGCTTAACAGTGGGAAAAAAAGTGTTTACTTACTTGAATGTGCATGAATGCATGCTTTATTTTATGTGAGTCTGTGTGGGTGAGCATGCTCGCCTGTGTTAGGGGTCAGGAGTGAAGATGTTACCCTCTGGTCATTCATCACAAGCATGACACGCTCTCCCCTGCGCTCCGGTACGCAGAGGCAATGTTTTATAAAAGAATAACACGTCAGCGGGCACACCTGCCGGCCATCCATTACCACCCCGTGCAACCTGCACAGTGTACAAGAGACTCTGAGATCTCATGCACTCACTGCGCACCATACATATTGTCTGCATATACAATACAAATCTTTTTCCTGCCATTTTATAAGGTTGAGGACTGAGAGGAGCACATTTTATTTTATCTAAAATCCTGCATTATGGAACAGTGTGTGTATAAAGAAAAGGTATATTATGGCAGAGGATGGGTAGATGTAAGAGCCAGGAGGCCCATGAAGCAGAAGTAGACTTTGTTTATGATAGCTAAACAATTAGTGAGAGTGTTCGGTGCTGCAGGGAAAATCTCTTTATCTTCTCGCTTAGAAGATAGATTAATCATTGTCAAAGTTATGATTTTATGGTTTGACTTGATTGCAAAGCTGCTAAGCAATAATTTGAGACTCAAAAGAAGTAATCCCTGCCTGTTTAGAAAAAGTCTGGCATAACCCCATATAATATATAATATAAAAAATTGTTGTTACAGACTAAATGCTAGTGTTTAATAAGTGAGTTCCAGAGGTGTTGACATTGGACAAAGCGGGCTGTCTGCAGTGTTTGTGGTAAGCTTACTGTCTGCTGCGTCCAGATTCATATGTAAGGAACAAACATACAAGTGTGATTGGTAATTTCCTCTACAGTAACACTCCACCAGAAGGGCCATTGAAAAATGTCAGTGCTATATTGTTAATAAGCATTTTTTGCATGTTTTTTTGACAATCATGGCCATTTATGGAACAAGATTTTACTTCTGATGTAACATGTAATATTCAACTCTACAAGTTTTAAAGACTTGTATTTATTTCAATTGTATTGATGAGTGTATTCAAATACCAATCAATACATTTGAGAGTGATTTGCAAGTCCAGTGTTGTTTTTTCTCATTTGTCTTTTCCCTTTTGTTTGCATTTGCATTGTGGTTTGTGTCTTTGGGTGAATCAGTATTTTGGATGCTACAGCTTGTGCTGTGTAAGACAGAACAAGTTGAGGACGTTGTGAGTTATAGAGCTCTTAGACCAGTTTACGAGGACTATTATCTCTCAGTTAGTCTCAGTTTTATGTGCATTTTCTCTGGGCTGGTCTGGAACCATCAATTTAATGCTTTCATAAAGCAAGGTTAGATAGCACTGAATCAAACCGAACACTCGCTGACACTCTCCTCTGCTTTAGAGCTAAAGTCACAAAGAGGAGACGAAAGAAGACGAGGAGAGGGGATGAAAGATGGAGAGACAGTTTTATGATGTCTTTTTAAAGCCAATTTGTAGCAAAAGTTTAGTTTCCAGCTGCAATAACAATTAGAAATGTAGTCCCACGGTGAACCCCAAACAAATATATTTCCCCGTCTGTTGAGTGGACACTTTATTGTCTGGCTTGACTCCGTGTTCATGTATCAAACAGACGTATGCATTTTTGAGGCACCCATTTTTATGGTGCTCATCGCTTGTTTTATAGCATATCATTCCCTTCATGATGTTGCTCTATCACCTGCTGTTTCCTGTCAGCCGTCTGAGAAACAAAGACTTTGTCGTTAGTCCCAACATGTACACACTTCAAAACAAATGACAAACAGAGATCGATATGGGTTGAAACAGAGTGTAGTCTTTATGGAGAAAAAACTGTTTTTCAAGCAGACATTCACTAAAGTCTGATTCCATTTCACCTCATTTATGAGTTGTGTTTGTGACACTGTGCATGTGTAATCCATCTGCTCTAGTGTAAAACGTTAATTTTGAATGCTGGTTCAGATACAGCAGGCCTAGAAAACAAATGGTTGAGGGTATGAGGGATGGAGGAAAAAAGAAAGGAAGAGAGAGTAAAGAACGAAAAGCTAAAATGAACTGTGTGTGTGTGTGTGTGTGTGTGTGTGTGTGTGTGTGTGTGTGTGTGTGTGTGTGTGTGTGTGTGTGTGTGTGTGTGTGTGTGTGTGTGTGTGTGTGTGTGTGTGTGTGTGTGTGTGTGTGTGTGTGTGTAAGGATGCAGTGCCAGCACTCTCTGACAGGGAAGAGGAGATTTATCATCTCTCAGCGGTACCTTACACCCTGACAGAACCGCAGTGTGAGAATCCCCTGACACATAAACACAGATGTACCCTGGTGTGTTGACTGTGTGTGTGTGTGTGACAGGCTGCAGGTTCTTTTGTCTGGCTTTGACGAGTATGTCATTAGCAGAGACGAGGAGAAACAGAGGGCCTCATCAGTATTTAAATAGTCTGACATCTCTGCCACCACATTTCTGCGGGGGCTTCCTGCTCTCCATTCCCACTTTTGTCTCTTATCAGCCTTTTTCATCCATCTGTTCTTTTACTCACCTTTTATCCATATTTCTTCTTCCTTTTTTTCCACCAGGCCACTCTCATGCTCTGTCAATTCCTTTTTCTGCTCTTCATATCAGCGACTGTGAAATGTATTCCGTTTCTTTTTGTTTTGTCTCAGTGTGTGTTGGAATTTGTCACACTGTGTTACCTGCTGTGCCTGACTACCTGGTGTAAAGTATTAGATTCTCTTTACTTTGGCTGCGCTGAGTGAGTTTTTGGCTCTAGTGAAATTTAACATGGCGACAGTTCAAGATTTTCCTTTTTCTGGCAATATTCCATGGAAATTATAAATGTTAATATGCTTCTAGGCTTATACTTTTCAGGCTAGCTATGTTTGAGGCAGCTGGACGTCCCTGACAGAAGACCTGTTCATGAATAAGTTAGTCATTGCAGCATCTATTTATACAAAGATGTACTCAAATCTACAGAAGAAAAAAACACACAAGTTAGGACTGGCTTAATTATGATTCTGATTTGAATGAGAAAGCACCTTAACAAAAGGGCCATTGGAGGCACAGAGGTAAAAGGTTTTACCTTTAACAAGTGCTGCGCTAAAACAACTCTGAACCTGAAGAGGTGTGCTCTGAAAGGCATGTATAAAGCTCTTTGTAAGTGTCTGCTTATGAGTGTGTGTACGTGTTAGCTGTTCATGTGTTCGAATGTGTGCATGACCACACACACACACACACACACACACACACACACACACACACACACACACACACACACACACACACACACACACACACACACACACACACACACACACACACACACACACACACACACACACACATACAGATCTCCACACACAATGATTTATTCCAAGCACAGGGCAGGTAAATTGAAGCAGGCCTTTCAGGTTGGTTTTCAGCTCTAGGTCTAATGAGAGCAGCGGTTCCCGTCCCTCCAAACAATGTGCTGCTGTCTCTTAAGAGCCCTTCCACCCGCCTGCAGCCAAGCCACTCTACATTAGATCTGTGGCCTGCAGCAGCCACTACAGTGAAAGGCCTCAGGCTCTGAAATGGCTGTTTGATTCTCTCCCTGCTTTGCCTCTAAATGAATGATTTATTGGCTGTCAATGAGGAGGCCAAGCGTAATGGACAAAAGCAGCACTGCAGAGCCCCAGTCAAGAGGATGTTGTTGTGGATGTTCTCTTTGAGGATCTCCCTGCCTCTGTCTGAAACTGTAATGAAGAGTAAACATCCTTGCTAGTGCCAGACCACAGATAGTTGGGTCGCATTAAGAATCGCACGGCTTTAAGTTGATGTCGACACATTGCACCTTTAAGCATTAAGTACAGACATTTCATATATTTAATTCACAGTTTTAAGAAATTGTAGTGAAAATAATATTTTTTATCACAATATTTGGGTAGTGCTGCTTTTAAATTAGCAGCAGCCATGTAGATTACGATTGTCAGAATGATCTGGGGTTGTGGGCCACAGATGCAGGTTGAGGTAGGCTATCAGACACACCAATTCCTTCTGTTAGCACACGACTGCAATCAATTAACTCTGCTGAGTAAGCTACCACACTCACACCATGACTGGAGTGGACGCAGGCGGCAATGGAGACGTGTTATTTAAAATCCCTACTGCTTTTGTTCCCGTAAAAGGGGACATTAACACCAGCTCGTCCTTTGGCCTCTGCTTGTCATCCAAACGGCTAATTTCCCCAGATCCCCCTAATCCCCCAGGAGGGACAGCAGGGCCCGGGGCCAGCAGGGACGAGGGCCTCAGAGCCTGGCCGCCTCAATAGGCAGTCGATGGGTGCTTTTAGAATTGACGTTCTAAAAAGTGCCTTTGTTTGCATCATGCTCCCTGGTGTCCCGCCTTTCAGCAGCTCTAATGATAAGTGACAGGCCATTAATTGAAGCTCTTTAGGAAGCCATCATCAGAGACACGTCTGATCCTTCTCCTCTGAGACCAGGACAACAGTATTGCAGAACAGTAGAGAGAAAATTAGGTTACTTAATCGGTTTGATTTTAGTGGTGCTTGTTATAAGGATGAGGATATTATTGGCTGGAAAATGTTTTTTGTATGGCTAAATGTTTATTCTGCTTTTTTTGAGTGGACAAATGTTGTTCAATTAAAATGAATGTCTTTAGTTTAATACTAAAAGAAGTTGCTTTCAAAAAACTAGGATTTTCAGTGGTGCTTAACTACAGTTTTTATTTGTTTTCTTGGGCTTTTTATTATTTTTTACCAGAGAAAATGAATACAAACTGTTAAAATTAAAAATGTTGTCTTAAAGCAAGGTCATGTCTTCTTATATACTGCATATTTTACAAACGTTACAATAGGCAAAAGAAAATAAATAGTAAAATAAATGTGTAAATGTTCATTTAGTAGACCACATCTACCAAAAGAAACCCTCTTGTCTTAGTCTTTGTTCCAAGGATGATGTATTGCGTTCATAAAGCACACTGTGGTGCCATCAAATATTTTTATTTAGTTTTCATTATGTGCTTCCACTACAAGCTGTAGTTTTCCCCCTCTCAATGTGATATTTTCCTGCACAAATAAACACCAGGAGTGTTTTGCACTGCAGCTTGGGAAAATATAAGGCTATATATAATTATATAATACATTTGCATAATTTTGATACATAAGTTCCAGTTGTGAAATTGTAGTTTTGCTCCAAAAATAAGCAAGAGCAATTGTCTTTGCTTTCCAATTTAAACACACCAATATATGAAAATAAATAGAAACCGTTTGGAAAATAAACTACAAATAAAATAAAATTAAGAACAGTTTTTACTGATATTTTTCAGTCTATTTCTTTATGTCCCTTACCTTAACAATGGTTTTAACCTTTTGAAATACAACAAAATACATAAAAAATAATACTGTCAACTCCCCAGTAACTATCTTGTTATCTACAAGGTCAACACCTTCACTGGCCACAATAAATCAAACACAAATCCTCTCAACTCCATAACCGAGACCTGCATTGAATTTATTCTAAATCCCCAAATCCAGTCATCCAGCTACAGTTCATTCCCCTCAACCAATTTACCATCTGTGCATCTCTCCATCTTCTCCCTAAAACAGGGAAGGAAACAATTGTCGCTGTTTGGGTTTTAAGGGCTAAATGATGTCGCTAATCACCAGCTTTTAGTGGGGCTGATTTATGGAAGGGACATGAATTGTTATAGGTTGACTGTGTGTGTGTGTGTGTGTGTGTGTGTGTGTGTGTGTGTGTGTGTGTGTGTGTGTGTGTGTGT
This sequence comes from Eleginops maclovinus, assembly GCF_036324505.1. Taxonomy (NCBI): domain Eukaryota; kingdom Metazoa; phylum Chordata; class Actinopteri; order Perciformes; family Eleginopidae; genus Eleginops; species Eleginops maclovinus. The sequence goes on from NC_086360.1 coordinate 12,437,247, forward strand.
GTGTGTGTGTGTGTGTGTGTGTGTGTGTGTGTGTGTGTGTGTGTGTGTGTGTGTGTGTGTATCTGTGTGTGTGTGTGTGTGTATCTGTGTGTGTGTGTGTGTGTGTATCTGTGTGTGTGTGTGTGTGTGTGTGTCTGTGTTTGGGTAGGTGTCGTAGAGGCAGCCTGTGGGATAGGCTAAATAGTCCTATTATTTATCGTCTCAGAGCGGCCTCTCTGAACGGAAGAGCGGCTCTCCAAATTGAAATATAGCTGAGTTTACCCTTCTGATTACCGCAGTAGTTTACTCCCAGCGCCCAAGGAGATCATTAAACAATGGCCGCCACTAGCAACTCAGCACCCCATTATGGCCCAGGATAAATGCTCTCAGTGTGCCTTACAGGCATTATTTTCTCCCCCTAAAAAACCTACATCAGTTGTTTCCTCAACCTTTGCTGTCATAAAAACAGCAATTGTGTCTTGACTGATTTCTACGAGATCAATTTACTGTTTTCTGGATGTGAAAAGGCACTCTATTTTAAAAAGTAAACTGGCCAGCTAATGTTGTGACAAGCACTGTAATTGGTTCAAAAATCTAACAAGATGATTAAAATAGGGTAATGGATTATGAACATTGAGTACACATGAGTGCCTCACTATCCTTATTGTTGTTCAAGTGATTTAGCTTGATGGCTGACAACAAAGTTGAATAAATGTTGTTAAAATGAAAACATTTAGTTTTAAGTTTGTGTGTTTAACGTAGTCCAGAGAAATATGAGTATATAAAGATTTAAGAGAGCCACTGATGGCAGCAACATCGATGTGAGAAAAATGGGTTATTTCAGAGGAACCATGTCTCACTCTATCCCAGCCATCACCATCATCTAGCATTTCCACAATGACCTTTGCAGGCATGATGTTGGTCGGGGTTGCAGGCCGCGTCCTTCACACGCTGCTGCTCTGATTACTGCAACATCTGTAACATAAACAGCAGAGCAGGACATCAGCACAGCAGACCTAACAGCCATGACAGAGAAGTGACAGTGTCAGCTCAAGACAAGATGACAATGATGTTTCTGTCTCAGTGTGTTGATTATGCACCACAGTGTGTCTCATAGAGCTAGAGGCTGTTCTGGATAAATGGGGAATGATGCTCCGGCGTACATCATGGCAGGTTTTTGTGTCACAAAATTAAACCTTGACCTGCGATTACTTCTATGATTAATGCGAACTGCACAAAAACATTTCTGATAGGACCGTTGCACAGTCTGGTTTGTGCTGCAACATGGTACCCCCAGAGATGTCTGAGGCTTTATTAGAAATTAGTATGTATGTCGGTACCCAAGTCAGCCAGGAGCAAATGGAGAATCATCACCAGTAATAATCAACCTTATTTGATAATAGCATCATAAGAGAAAAATAGGCTTGCATGCTGCTGAAACTGGAGCTAATATGATGAGTTGGCTCTGGAGATGCATGTTATCGAACCGCTGAATGGAGGGCTGGAGCTTTGTAAAATTAGCAAAGCAGTCTTTAAGGTGGTGTAAAGACACTGCTCATAAAGTTTGTAGTCATCAACTGCTTGTGAAACTTTATTTGACTCTTCACAAAAAAAGCCCAATGATTTATAATAAAAAATCATGTTGTTCTTTGACATAAGTAAAGAAATTGAACAGGTTTCTGCTGTTTAGTGGCTCTACATCGCTCCCATGTAGCAGGCTGTTTTTGTGGCTGTTGTTGCTGTCTGTCCTAACACATTTACCTTGAGCCATCAGCACTCATTAAATGCCTGCTGGTGCAGGGAAACAAAAGGCTGCCTGGCGAGCCAATATGCGCCTCTGACACGTCAGCCAATCCCCAGACAGTCCACAGAGCCTGGCTGCGCCACGGAATTCTCAAACATATTTTTCTAATTTATGGATGGATAATAAATCAACATTAAGGCTTGGACAACGAGTTATACATCAGTGGGAGATGGCTGCAAACTGGGCCACAATGCAGCAGAGGAGACTAGCGCACATCTGCACTAAAGTCACACTGTGTGTATGTGTGTGTGTGTGTGTGTGTGTGTGTGTGTGTGTGTGTGTGTGTGTGTGTGTGTGTGTGTGTGTGTGTGTGTGTGTGTGTGTGTGTGTGTGTGTGTGTGTGTGTGTGTGTGTGTGTGTGTGTGTGTGTGTGTGTGTGTAAATATGTGTCTTCACTGCCAAACTCAGTTTAATTTCAACCTCTAAGTTGGTGGATGCAAACACTTTAATGTGACTGCTAAAGAGGTGGCGAGTATGAATATTATGAATAGGAAATAAGACCATTTGGATTTACTACTGGAGGGATGGTGCTTTAAATGCATCATAAAATTTAACACTGTGAAATATGCATGCGTTTGCATTTTAATGCCCATGAATTGGCCTTTCACTGATGTGGTAGGTCACTGGTTCTATATGGGGCCTATGTGCTTAAGCCTTGCATTGAGTACCCAGGATACAGGGATGAATCCATATCATAGAACTGATTGACGTACTATCTTCCTTCTTTAACAAACGATCAATATTCCAAAACAAATTGAGTTATTGGTCATTTCATGAAATACTGCTGTTACACGTGAATTGTATTCTGTTTGTTTTGATGCCTATCTATTATTTTCTTTCACCTGAAAAAACTAACAAATATTTCTATTGACAATATGAATCATGCAGTTAGGCCGACTCTCCAGTCTAGATCATTTCGGTGGAATATGTTATTATTTTCTTTAATTAGTTAGTTATACACATTTTATTGTACACATTTAATAATTAGTCTGAAAAATGACTTTAAACTTGACAATTCAAGTAAATTAAATACAGCATAAGAGAATGAAAAGCAAATGATTTTGATGAAAAATATCACAAACATATATATATATATGAATATAATTTTTTTTACCCAGAAAACACTTGTTAAAAAAACATCAGTAACAGGCTTTCTTTTCTTGACAGCCTTCTTTAAACAAAGAACAGATCTTGGCCGGAAAAAACTGTCTCTAAAATGACAAATATTCTTATAATTTGTTTCACTAGCACAACGGGTGAGCAGGATAATCAACATCTAAAATGTTTTGTTAATCTGAGTTTAGTGACGAAGCTGACATTGATGTTGTTGAATGGTGAATCTGTTTTTTTATTGCTCTTCCTCTGTTGATTATTTGATGCATCGTGTGGCTAAGCTGGAGCTGCACTCTAAAATTATTAGACCTAATCATTCATTAACCTCCATTAGACTGATAGGAGGGTAAACCTAACGCCTGGTTACATCTCAGTGTGTGTTTATTTGTGGGTGTGCGTATTCACTTTGTACATATCCTTTGTGGATGTACTTATGTGGGAGTGAAAGACGCACCCTATACATTTCTCCACACACTGCACATATCTTTATTGTATTGATACACAGTTTAACTGTGTGTGTGTGTGTGTGTGTATGTGTGTGTGTGTGTGTGTGTGTGTGTGTGTGTGTGTGTGTGTGTGTGTGTGTGTGTGTGTGTGTGTGTGTGTGTGTGTGTGTGTGTGTGTGTGTGTGTGTGTGTGTGTGTGTGTGTGTGTGCGTGTGCATCCATGCATGTGCAGAAGAGAAGGTTTGTCATTCATTAGTGGGGAGCACAATCAGAGCTAAACAAGCCATGGCGGCCTGACTCATTATAAGCTGAAGGTTTATTTAAAACCTCACACTGCCTCATTCCCAATCAACTCACCGCCATATGCATACAGTAATTACACAAGTAAGGAGGAGGAGAAGGTTGGTGAGCCGCTGTTGTGTGTATGCGGAGCTGTGTGTGAGGGAAAGAGAGAGAGTAAGAGAGTGAGCCTGAAAGCCTGAAAGCTTGTGCGTATGATTATTTTTCATTCCATGTTTCGCCTGAGTTCTGCCCCTATAACTGAGGATCTAATCAATCTGCCGGCTATTAAGTTTGTTAATTGATAATGCATACTAATTAGGCTTGGCTCCATTTCCACAGCGACACAGAAAAGGTGATTGTAGGCAGGAGTCCAAATGGACTTTTAAAGCAGGGAGCATGAGGTGGAGGCCATCAAGCCCGTATGTGGACTCACACACACACGCACACATGCACACACATACTGTTGAACTATCTATACATATTTTAATAATTAACAATAAAGAAAAATAGATACTTATTCATATTTAGGACTGGAATGTGTGCTTGACTTGAGTACACATGTGAGGTTGTTGTTCCCTGAGTTTTTCAGTTTCATGATACTTTATTGACTCCAGTTCAGTGAGGGGGAAATATGTAGGTTTCTTTCTTCTCCAATACAAATACAACTGTTGAAGTTACCTAACAATTCAATTTTCACATATGAAACATTTATGTAGCTAAATCATTTACACTTCAAAAATAATAATTTCATAATGTAATATATTATATCAATTTAGTGACTGGAGCCATTTATAAAAATTATTAGTACTTTTACTTTTAATACTTAGTATTTTTAGCTTGTAATACTTTATTGACATTTTGATTGCAGGGATTTTAATGGAGCATTTCTATATTGCAGCTTTGTACTCTATAACATTAAACATGTATACATTATGTTATACATTATATAGACTAATGGTTTATTCGAGAGTGAAAGCCCATGGGTGTTAATAAATGTTATATTATTATAAAAGTAATCATATGAAATTAAATTATTACGCAATAAGAAAAGATAATTATAATCAATGGCTATACATCCTAAATAAATCCTAACTTAAGCATCAGTTAAGACATAAGGTACTATATACTTGAAATGCCAATTACAAATAGTGTTTTTTTATAAGAAAATGTTACCAAACCACAGATGCACTGACAGTTAATCCAAATAATGGAAAACAAAAGATTCAATTATTCTGCAGCCTAATGGAACAAAGTTGATCTTAATTGCAAAACAGCAATTTCTGTTACAATCTAGTACATTACACAACACTGATTCACGAGCGGGTGTGTTCTTTAATCGTGTGTGTGTGCTTTGCCTGTTTGTCTAGCTCACTGCCTCTCCATTTGTTTTCTCTTCTGTGAATTAGATATGGACTCACTCAGAGACACATGCACGTGCACACATACACACAAACCATTTATCACTTGCCTGAAAGACCCTGAATTATTATCTCTATGGTAATCTATGGTTCAAGGTCAAGGAGATGCAGCAGGTAAATTTAAGTCTGAGAGGTCAGTGCAGTTTGATCACTCTGTTTGTTCGTGCAGCTTTGGAGAGATAAAACCAGCAAAGGACTGTTTTCTTTGTTTTAGGACAGGGATGATAGAGACATTATCTTCATATTTGACAGGCCTTATCTGTTTCGTCTAACCCCATTCCCTCTGACCCGTGTCACTTCCTGCTGTCCAACAGGAAGCAGTCCTCTAAGTTCACCTCTGCACATGCTGTCACACAGAATAAGCCTGTCACTGCTACTCAAACATCACGCTGGCTTGTTGGGAGTATGGTTATGTGTGTGTTAAAATATATAGCAGAAAGCAGTCAGGGCTTGTCTGTTTGTCTATTTGAAACCTGCTTGGATGTTAGTGTGCAGTGCAGGATATTACCCTCATTACCTCATGATGAAGAGCTCAGTAGATGGTCATAACACTGATTTATCCTGCCCGCTTTGTCTGTGTGACTGATGGTGTTGCACAAACAGACCAATCCTTCATCAAACTATTCATTCTTTGACAGATTGGAATTTAGAAATGAAGTAAACATTAAATCACCTTCAGAAAACACTTTAATTGAGTCATCTATATGTTCTTGGAATTTTCTTTTTTTCGGGGGGGGGGGGGGGGATTTCTAACTGAGCCAACCACCTCATAGCTTTGTTAAAACACAGATGTGGAAACACAGTTATCCTATGCTCTCTTCACCCTTCCTTCAATCTCTTATTACTTTTTCCCCTGCTGCCTCTCATCACAGTCCCCTTGCTCAGTCTATCTCCAAATGTGCATGTGTTGCATACATTGTGTGTGTGCGTGTGTATTCACTGGACACACGGCTGCATGCATGTGTGTATTTGTATTATGAGAGCAGTGTGTATGTCTTTGTGCACGTGTGTGTGTGTGTGTGTGTGTGTGTGTGTGTGTGTGTGTGTGTGTGTGTGTGTGTGTGTGTGTGTGTGTGTGTGTGTGTGTGTGTGTGTGTGTGTGTGTGTGTGTGTTTGTGTATGAGTCCGATGTGTGTGTGTGTGTGTGTGTGTGTGTGTGTGTGTGTGTGTGTGTGTGTGTGTGTGTGTGTGTGCGCGCACGCACGCACGCGTCTAAGGGGGGGCAGAGCAGCCAGCTGGGTTGGAGGGGTAATAAAGAAGGAGAATCAATAGGCCATGCAGTAGAGCCAAGGTGCTGCCATTTATCACACCGCCTCCATGACTTCCATCATTCATCATGCCCAATGAGGCAGCAAATAGGAAAATGACTATTTGTATCAAACACATCTGCACTCATCCACTGAGGTATTTTATTCCCATTAACTCAAAGAGTAGAATACGCCAGTTTCAGCTGCTGCTGTTGTTGTTGCCATTGTGTTTGTGTGTGTGTGTGATTCTATTTGTTCAGGCTTGTAGTTGTAGATTCATTGGGAACACATTCATGGCTGCTGTTGTTTTTTGCCTGGGAAAAAAAGTGAATGTGTGCTGTGAGCCCTCCAGTCCCTGTGTTGATGTGTCCGACCTCTCTCTCTCGCTCGCTCTCTCTCTCTCTCTCTCTCTCTCTCTCTCTCTCTCTCTCTTGACCTTCTCTCTCCTTAAGTCTTAGTCTTTTTGTTTCCAAATCTTCCTTTTACTTAAACCCAAGGAGTGATGGTGCCCATAGTATCTCAAGGCTGTAAGGAGCTATTACATTAAGCTTGCCTTTCATTCTCACCTATAAATTAGCCGCGACACTGGGCTGCCCAGAGGTTGAGGTGTATATCTGTATGTAGCGTAGCCTGTAGGGCTGTGGGGTGTAGAGAGGTGGACTGTGGTCATTATGGTCTAATATCCCATGAAATGGTGAAATTATTATGCAGCCTATTTTATGAGCTGCCTGTGAATATTAAGGAAGGATATTTTCTGTGATATCCCTGCCATAAATCAAAGTGATTGTGTTTGTTTTTGGCTGGCTCTTTCCCTCTCAAACCTTGCTTGCAGTAATTCAGGATCTCAACTGACAGACTTGATCCAAATTTGTTCCTCCATGAGCCAAATGTTCCTATATTCAAAAAGCAACTCTTTGGCTATAACCTTTATAAAGGTTAGATGTCACTGTTTTAGAAAAGAGCTGCAACAGTTTGTTGAAAAACATATTCGTAAACTATTTTGATAATCCATGACAAAATATTCTCAAATTGTAGCCTCTTCATTGTGTGACTTGCTGGGTTATAAAAAGAATGTATCACCCTAGAGTAAACAAAACATTGATAACTTGAGAAAATAGACAGCTGTTTAATCAATTGTAAAAATCTTTATCAGTTACATTAAAAAGCACTTTTTTTTACTTAACAGCAGCAAGCACTCAATTTCAAAATAACAACAATATAATATAGTAAATGCACAAACACACAAAAACACACACACACACACAAGAACACAATAACACTTGGGCTGGTAAGATAAGACTATACTAATCTTCATTGCTGTGGCTTTGAAGGAGGGTGTAATGTACCAAGGTCACTTAACACATCTATCTCTCAGACATATATCAGTGCTCTTCGCGTCTCTCTTTTACTGCTTCTGATATACGGCTCTCAGCGGGCTAAAACCCTCACATGAGGACACACACACACACACACACACACACACACACACACACACACACACACACACACACACACACACACACACACACACACACACCATCAGCATCACTGTTAGGCAAAGAGTTTCTTACTATACCTGAGGCTCTGCCTCTTGATCAAATTTTTTTTACATTTTCATTAACTTTAGAAAATAAAAATATTTAAGATAATGTGTGTGAATAGGCTATTTCGTCTTTTTGTAGACATTATATTTCAGATTTGATATGCTAGAGGTGGATGGGAAAGAGGCAAATAGGGTTAACATCATTACCTACTTACGGCCTCATAATCATTACTGATTGGACAAATTTCTAAAATTGCCTTCTTTATTACCAATTACATAGAACACTTAGCTTTCTCAATATCAATCAGCACAATGTGATAATGCATAATTAAGTCTCACAGACCAATCTGGATGAATTATCTAATATAAACCTAATGACAAAATCAAAGACTTCTTAATAAAACCATACAGCCATATTGTTTGTTAACTGATGGAAAATGAAAAAGATAAGCGTTGCCCTTCTGCTAATGCTTAATTAATGATCAGTTGCTAAAAGCAAATTCCATAACATATCTTTCATGTGCATTCTTATTGTCCAATTGTAGTAGGCCTAATATTGCTATAGTTGTACTTTTATAGATTGAATTATAAATCAAAACAGTTTTTTATTATATTTGTTTTAATCGCCATATTATTTACAAGTTACAAACTCATAGATTTAAGCAACGTTTCCTGCAGAGCAAGCCGACTGCTACTGTAAACTCTCGGTTACCCTGTGTGCCGTCTCGAGCGAACATGGAGACGTGACCGTGCCCTGCGCGCTCCCGCCCTGCTTCCTCTGGGAGCTGAAGCAAAGTCACCCACCGCAAGGGGATGGCTTTCAGATTCATAAAATTCATAGATTTTTTCACAAGTGAATGAACACAATTTCCTCCCAATTTCCTCATTATGCAAATATGCAAAATATCAAATCTAGACCAATTAGGGAAAGCTACGGCTTCAAATTTACCGGTTTAAGCCGTAATTGCAGAAACCCTCAAATAATTACGCGGCTAATTGGGAATATTTGTGACAGATACAACAAATTCTCCCCACAAATTACATTTCATCCGAGGGACCACCGCGCCCCAGTGAAATACTATCGAGGTCTAATTTATCTTACATAATGAAAGGAACTGAAAACTTGTTATCACATTTGAGCACTACGCTGCTTTGTAATGTGGAATGATCAAATAAATTAAGCTAAAATTCATACATATTTCTCTAATCTATTTCAAAGGCACTTTATTTGTAAAGGAAATAACTCCGGGTCGTTCCAATAAGAGCCATAATAGGCAGTTAGAGCGCCGGGGAGCCCGGGAGAGGCACGGTGCATACAGGAAGTGCATACTTCAAGATGAATGAGGGAAAAGCAAGCAGTCACCTTCAGCATCTTCACAGGATGGAATGAGCCGGAGGTCCACAAAGCTCTGGTTAGTCTCCTGTCCATGCAGTAGGCTATGCATCACCACCTCACAGGTGACCCCCTCCAAGGTCACCAGGCCATCTGTGGACGAGACACATGCACACTCACGTACACGCTCTTGCACGTCGATTGATACGCACATACACGCTCCATAAACGCCTCGCGATAAAATGGAGCTGCTCTATGTAAACAGGCAGTGCGCCGGCGGAGCGTATCTGCGCCTATTTGTCAGAAAACCTCATAAATACGATCGCTCCTGATGTCTCCATCTCACTGTCCCACCGGACATTTTTCAAATAGGGTGCTCAGACAGAAAACGCTCCAGTGTTGGTTGTTCGGTTATTTAGGCAAATAATATTATAAAAGAGGTTAATATAAAAAAATAAAAAAAAAGATTTACACATAATGTAATCATACCACCAGGTTTGTAATGAATAATTTTAAGTAACAATTGTAAAAATGTTTAAACAAGCACTGGTTTAATTAAGGAAATACTGAGATTAATGTGGTTTAACCTGTAGCCCCATATGTGTTTTTTCGCAAATGTTCATATTTTGCAACGTCTTATTTCAAATTTCCCAGTAGTCATTTGCCAATTATTGCAATTAAATAATAATAAAAAATAAACACAACATCATTGATAACATCAACATTACCCAATGTTCATCATCATCATCATCATCATCATCATCATCATCATCATCATCATCATCATCATCATCATCATCATCATCATCATCATCATCATCTCTCAAATGTATAGGGACCCACTTTGTGCAAGTGTAATCATTTTGTCAGCCAATGATTGCAGGTGCCTCCTAACCTTTAAAAAGCACCATGAGATCTTCCCAGTTTGTGCTATCAATCATGTTGTTAGAGAAGTTGTCACTTTGGTGGGCTGGATGGATATCTCATTTTGTTGGGGGGAAATCCCTCCGCATACTGTTATGCTAATATAAAAACGATCTATCTATTTGAAATACATGCTTACACATCAAGTGCGTCATTTACACAAAAGGAAAACAAGACTCTGTGGGTGTGTGCATTGCTCACATAATGTGTATCAATTCATGCAGGTGTGATTGATGAAAGGACGAAGTGTTAGTACCAGGGACAGGAAGTGGACTCTCTCTCTGTCTGTCTCTCTCTCTAACCTCAGTCAGACCCGTTTATTCTGTGATTTTCTGGACACGAGCGTCACTGACACCGGATAGATGAGGCTAATCTCAGCAGCAGGCAGTCTGTCAGACAGCTTTACTGATGCTCCGAGCAAAATGGCAATGCTTTTCTTTCTCTACCTATCCCTCCTTCCTCTCTGTCTGTCAGTCACACACTGAGAGATCCAGAAAATAGAAACATCTGCACAGTGACATTCAAGGAAAACAAAGACTGACTCACTCAAAAATGTTAAGATACTGTTAAAACTACTCTTAAGTTTTAGGTATAGGTTTTGCTTATTTGAGTTGTTTTATTTTGACACAAGTGGTACATTGGACAAACTGTGTTCTACTATTTTACATATGGTTTTACTTGCATAATTCAATGCAATTTAGCGGGACAAAATACCTTCTGAATTTACACCTTTGATAGAGTGCCATATCGCTTAAAGCATAGAAGTTTTACAAATGTTTTTAGTTTTTTTTTTACATTGCATTACTTTATCCAGGGCTATCTGCTATCTGGTGCATTTAACATTGTAAGTGTTTGCGTGTGTGGCCAAAGTGTGCCAATACATATGTTTGGCATGTGATAGGTAGGCCTACATGTGCGTGCATGCATGGTTATGTGTGTGTGAGTACTTGCACGTCATCTCTAATGCCCTGTTAATTGGCAGACAGTTTTCCCACACACACCTCTACTAATGTTCATCTTGCTATTCAGTCTGCGGCCTGCCTGCTTTCCTCATGCCTCTCCTCTCGGCACACTTTGTTCTATTACAATAGCAGATTCATTCACTAATTATCTTATCCCACCAGAATTGTGATCAGGATCTCTAATGCAGATCTATGCACTAGGTTTGAAAAAGGATGCATAGAGATGTTCACCATAGATCCACAGTGGCAGATATAGGCCCGTGTTACCTGCGTCTACATCTTCAGCACCTTGGACAGTATCTGATGGCCCAGCTCAGGTGGTGTTGAAGGAAAAGCAACCCCCCTCACAGTCCAGTGTCTTCTGTTTTTTTTTAATCACGACAATTAGAGCCAATATTTTCCCCCAGACTCTGACAGACGTTGCTTGTAAGTCTCTTTTTCTCTCTGAGCGTGCCGCCACTCTCATTACACACGCTGATTAAAGCATAGATTAGCCAGCAGTGGCCCTGTGTGCTCCTCACCAGCAGCTCGCTCAATATCAATTAGAGGCTGCGCCAAAAGCAGCATGTCCACTGGTGGCCCTCCGTCTCCTGCTTCCAGTCTTGTCGCACTGCTTTAAAATATACTAGAATGATAACAAAATAGAAAGGAGAAAAAAAGTATTGCAGAGACTTTCGATTGGGGGCAGTAATCATCTACCTTGAGGGAGACATGGGAATGGACAATTAAGGCATTGTTGCTCAGATGGTGCGAAAGCTACTCCAAATAACATGTATGCCAATTTTATGTCTGTAGTCGAATATCTCAGATCAGGCTCGCACACCTCAGAGGAAAAATAAAGGAAGAGTCACTTAGGCTTATTAGTCAAGGTGATAGCTTACCTCCATGGAGTTCATTTTGGAAATAATGAATAGTATGTGAACGGATTGAAAATCCTCTCAACCCAGCATCTGTAGGTCGTTCCGGCTTAAAGAGAATTAATTCACATTTCTCCTTTTCTCTGACCTCCGTGAGTCGGTATATAAATGAAGCTAATAATGTCTGATTTCATTTATTGACTACATTACAGAAGATATTGCTATTATGATTCCATATTTTCAACTCCAATACCTTTATTTTTAGATAACTGAAATTAGTTTGTTCCCTCCCAGGTTCAATCAGGCTAAAATGACATTTGCATAATCAAGTTTTTTCTTTATATTGTAGCTCTGGAAACGATGCTTGGTTCTGAATTTATTTTAAACTGTTGAATTGTTTTGTTGTTTACAAATTAAATATATATATATTATTGACTCTGCAACAATATATCAACCAAGCATGTGTGACTAATCCCTCAACACCAGACCATCTTTAGTGTTGAATGCACAGCATTTAGTACTGGAATACTTTTTTTGAGGGTCACTGTGTGAAATTTCCAAATATAATTGACTGTCATGCAACAGCAGAAGCCTTGATTGGCTTTTTAAAGAGAAAACCTCCGACATCCCCGACCTATTTATCCACAATAAACATGTGGTAAATACAGTGCTGCCTCCCCTGCACAACCTTCGTTGTCCACTAACAGACAGCCTGTCCAATTAAAAGTGGCCATCGATTATAGATAGCTGCCTGCTGGCATATGAGGGAGACAACGCTGGATGCTATTCCACTGCCAATACAGGCCACATTTAGCCATGAACTAACCAGAGCTGACACCAGCATATTAGATCTGGACTGGGTTAATTCTCCTGCAGTTGGCCCCTGTGTTGGCTCTATAGCGCCGTGGTTTACCTGCCCAGCCTAAATGCTGATCATTAAGTTGCTTCCAGCAGCCATGATTGGTGCAGAGGGGCTCATATCATTGATTAAAAAGGAAGGCTGATATCGCAGTTATTTCAGCTCCTTCCCTTTTCCCCAAGTGGTCGACTGCAGAGGTAAGACACATTTTAAATCAAATCACTGAACAGAACAGAGCTATATTCCATGCTACCATTTCTACAAGGTTTATATCTAATGGCACTTTTTCACTTTAATTTTTACGGACTTAGACGAAGCAATCATCACACACTTTTATTATAAAATATGAATAAACAACTTAAAGATCACCTTTAGTAAACAGCGAAGGCTGTGAGAATATGACAACCTTAATTTGTATGTGTGCTGAAATGGGCCCTTGGCTCATAGTTATCCCCTGTTATTGTGTGAAAGCCTCTGAACCTAATTCCAATTTTTCCCTCTTCTATTTTCCAGCATGCTGCTTTTCCATTAACTTTGGGAAAACACGCTGGCAGGCCCATTTAAAAAAAAGCCTGTTCTCCACCCTTCCTATAAGCCCCTTAGCTCAGGAAAATAAGAAATTAAGAGCAGGGCCCATTTCATCATCGGCCCCCTGTCTCCCCACAAACACAGACATGGCATCCTCCAATGGAGCTCCCAGGGGCGGGACAGGGGAGCTTTACCTTAGCATATGTTAACTATTACATGATGTCTTGATGGAACACAACGAAATGACTGGTAATTGACATAAAATATGACAAAGTGTTTGAGTCTTTGTGAGGAAAGCGTTGCGTATTACGGCGTATCAGCTCCATAATGTGACTGATTAATGAAAGATCGGCCTCGCACTCACTCAGCTGATTCTGTGAAAAATGAGTTTTGTGTTGTCATTCCGACAAGCCGGCAACCACGGCCGGAAAAGACTATTAGCCGGAATCATTATCAATAGCCATATTTTCAAACTCTATTATGGCAATCAGGCTAGAATTTATTCAATAGATTTAGTTCATTTGGTTGTAATTGATAAATAATCAAAATGTATCAATGTACTTGCACACATTTCACTAACAATCAGGGAAAACTGCCCCATTTACCAGCTGACTTGGTCCAAATTAGAGCTAAATTGATGATCAATTAATCTTGGGAGGGGTAGTGCGCCGTGTTTAGCAGAGAAGCAGCAGAAAAGTGGCGGAGTGGATGGAGAGGAGAGAAGAGAGAGAGAGGGGGAGGAGACGAGGAGAGGATGATAAAGAGAATGGATGGATGGGAAAGTCTGGGATTTGTGAAATGAGAGATGAGCTGGCTGGGTGAGTAACATGCTGAAAACATGAGGAATACAACAAGTGTATGTGCACTTTTTTGAATTTATTTTATAGGTTTAGCTGCATTGTTTTCACATTGGTCCTATCATCACACAATCAACTAATTTTAGGGATGTGTGTTTATGTCCGCATTTTTCTTTACAGTGACCTTTGTGTGTGTGCCTCAGAGTGGGCGAGTCACACACTTGAAGTATCAGGTAGATCAAGTTGGGCAAGTCAGAGTGAGCAAGGTCAAAGAGACTGATCCCATTTATTCTTTAATTTGCTGAGGCATTAAATTGCATGATGTGGCTTTGCTGCAGTTTGATAATTACCAGCACATGTTTCTAATTTCAAGCTACTCAGAGACACTACTGACCCAAGTCCTCCCCTTTTATTTGGTAATTTAGGAGCACAAGTGTCTGCAGTAGCTATGTGCAAATTAATATACATGTTTGCAAAAATCACAAATTATTTTTTCATACTATTGAATCATAATTTTTTCACTTAATCAGCTAAGTTCTCACAAAATCATCTCTTTGTTAGGAAATTAAAAATATTTCATGATGAAATAAATATCACATCAGAAAATGTGTCAGCCCTTGTAATGCCATTATCACCTCACTCGGGCAGATTTGGGTTAAAATTAATAACGTTAGTGATGTTTTCAGGCTGCAGTGTAAAAGGTTCCTGTTCAGCGTGTCGAGGGCTGGCTGGCACCTGTAATGTTAGGCACTCATTACCTTCAATGATGCATTACAGCTTCCTAATGATGGAGCCACAGTAATGGACCTAACTAATGACCGGACTTAAGAAAGAACATATTCTAATAGCTGGAGCAGAACTGTCTGCAGGGAAAGTCAAGGTGTCGGGGAGGAGAAGGAATTAGATCTGTAGACAGCTGGAGGAGCCTAAGTGACTGAGGTCACACTGTAAATACAATAGATTACAGGTTTAGTACTCGAACCTTATAGGTTTAATATTATGCTTCCGTTTTAAATGTGTTAAAATAGGTATTTATGCAGAGAAATTAAATTAACACAGAAAAAGCACATTCAAGCACCACTGCTTTACACTGCTGCCAGCACTGAAAAACTAATGAAAACACATAGCACTCACGATCATGTGGAGTCTAGCTTTTATCAGAATTGTGTTGCAGACCTCAGTAGATACTCTCAGCCAATAAGCTGTCAAAACAGATTTCAAGGAAGATTTGTTTTGCTGTTGCCCTTAAACTCTGCATTTCCAATATGTCCAGTTGTTAGACAGAGGGGAAAACAGCTTGAATATGAAATGGATCACCACACATTTAAAGGATTTTATTCGTTATAAAGTTTGCTGAAATGTGACACTGTAGAAATTATACATTTAACTACATTTGGAAAATTACCAAAATGGTGTTAGCTAGCATGTTTAAAATGCAATGATACAATTACTCAATATATGCATTTGTGATTTGGATGCATATATAATTATACATGCATATCAACCGCCAGCACCAGCAGTCCCAATGACCTTTTGTTGTTTCAATGAATCTGTGCGATGTTTAGGGCCACCACCTTTGAGTCAATTAGGTGACTAATCATGTGTTAAAGTTTCGTAATTGTCTAAGAGAATTTTAGCTGAATAGTCAATATTTATGGTCTCTTTTTATTAGTAATTAAATCATTACAACAAAACAAATATGGTACAGTTTTTAACAGCTTGGTTTTGTATTGGTTCATCCTTCATTCACCTGCTGAGCGATTATGAGATTATAAGTGTAGATAAATGTATTTTTGATGAGGCTTTGTGCTATATTAACAGCAGAGGTAACGAGACCGTTTTGAACCTGCTGTGACCCTGAACACCCCTATGTTGATACCACGTATTGTGACTCTCAATGCTATTTTAATAACCCCACAACCACTTTCAACAACACACACGCACACGCATGCTCGCAAATCGCCACTACCACTATACTCTTCGTGACACACGGCCCTTCTTCCTCATTAAGGAAATGGCTCTTCTTTGCTGATTATTTTATTTAAGGCCGTGATTACCGCCCTGTCCACCAGATCACGCAGTAACGGAGAGCAGGCGGAGGGCATGGGGCCTAATTGGGGCATGAGATGCGCGGGGTGGTGCAGCCAGGCTGGGTGGCCGAAGAGGGGAGCCTCTAATGGCTTTGCCTGCCTGTGGCTCCCCGCTCTTTCTCTGCATCTCCCGGACTGGGATGCAACGCACTTATTGGTCTGCTTCTTATTCCTCCGACTGTCATCAAATCACCTGAACACAACTACAGTCTAATGAGTTAGAGGACCGTTGCTGTAGGTGGGAAATCGATTTTCCTTTAAGACTGTTTTAACTGCGCGAATGCAGATGTCCACGATGCAATGCAATAGGCCTACACATAAGAAACAGCCAGCTCGCCTTCTGGTCCATCTTACTATTTGGTTGTGGTGTGAAAGATCTTTTCCATGCATCTGCCTTCTGTTACTTGTGTTATTTTAACCTGCACTTCAAAGGCCCATATGAGCAATGGATTT
Source organism: Eleginops maclovinus (assembly GCF_036324505.1). Lineage (NCBI taxonomy): Eukaryota > Metazoa > Chordata > Actinopteri > Perciformes > Eleginopidae > Eleginops > Eleginops maclovinus. The sequence goes on from NC_086360.1 coordinate 12,453,882, forward strand.
AACGCAGTTTGATTGCTAAAAAAAACCGCGGAGAGGGTGGACACGGAATTCTTGATCTTTGAAATTGCTCTACAAAATTGCATTTGTTTTTGGTGCGCTTCCATTAAAAGTGTCTCCTCGCGTGTAAACAGCCGTTCCGCACTCAGATGCGCCGCATTAACCCGGGAGGATTGTATGTGAGTGTGTTTTTACTGGGGAAGATTGATGCGGTCCAGTTAGGGAGGCTGAGTGAGACGTAGACCCATTTCAAGTGGGTTCCTCTTATTATAGCAATAAGTTACAGCCTGTGGATCGGACAGCTGAGGGGATGTCTGCTCTCCGGCCTGTTTTCACTACAACAAACCACAACATGCATATTTATCATACAGTCTTCATATAGATTTACTAAAGGTGACAATAACTTCAACTTTTTGATTTTAAAACGTGCTTTAGGCCTATCCTGTGTAAATTGAGTGTCCATAACAAATAAATAATACTAGGCTTTGACTTTTAAAGGCATTGCTTTGAATAATTTCAAGGAAACAATTCAATAGTATGTGTAAATATTAATATTGTTGTTGTTAAATCAAAATCTGATGACCAATTATTGATCTTGTCTAGTTAAACGGGTTATAGAACAATAACTTCAAATCCAACACCATTTTCAGAAACTACAATATTAAATACATAATATGTAAATAATAATAATAATAATAATAATAATAATAATAATAATAATAATAATAATAATAATAATACATTTATAAAATGAACATGCATATATTGTCACTAATAATTGTTTAAAAAAAACCGAGCATGATTTGTTTAAATTTGATTTAAATAATAAATTGAATTATGGCCTCACAATAGTCCTAAATTAGAATGAAATACATTTACTGTGCTACTGTTTCATTCACTTAATTCATAATTTACATAGTATTATCATACATTATTCATCTCATATATTAATGTATGCACAAGACATATTATTTTAGAGAAAGAAACAAAATATACTGACCTTCATGAGTCAAATTCAACAATTACTTTTTATTTTTATTTATTCATTTTACTTTACATCAGTTGTCTTTACCTTACACAAATTAGAAATCAAACCCCTTCCAAAGCATACAGACCGTGTCTCCTGGCTTTAGCCCTTCACAAACGCATGCAGGGTTGGCCTTATAACTCCCAACGCTCAGTCCCTCTCCTCTCCTGATCAACGCGTCTGAATCAAACGCATCGAGCCTCTGCTGATGCTGAATTCTTCTCCTGAACCTCCAGGAGCTGCTCACAGCCTCCCTCATCTCAGTGGACCACGCACAGGTCCATTTCCTTACGTTACAAGCTGTGCCACATAGTCTACATCCCGGAGGTTCAGGAGAAGAATACATCCCTGATATGCCAGATCCCGACAGATTGTGGTTGAGGAGCATAAAAGAGGAGCTGCCTAGCATGCGGAGAGAGAGCAGTCCTCGCTCGGACGCCTCCTTTGTGCCGCTGCAAAGAGACCCATTTAGTCCCAGGCGGTGGTGTATTCAGCAGGCTCACCCTGACATCTGCCAAAAGCCCTCTCTAACCAGCACTGTCTGGAGAAGTAAGAGTGGGGCGCAGATCAATGGCTGTCCTGTTAATTGTATAATAGACCTACTTATGGACCACTGCTAAAGGGGCACAATCGTTTAGGGTCCACCACATCTGATTTTGTTTGAACCAAACAGGCCTAAATACCTTTAATTGCGCCTGCGTTGATGAAAAGTCGATAAGAGTTAAAGCGGCCGATCACTAACAGAGCTTAAATCCATCTGTACTCGTTTATTTATTTATTTCTTCGATTTGTCTCCACAAATCACCTGCCATGGGGGAATGGGAACCATATTCGTTTTGTTTGAGATCCAAGGGTGGGGGGGAGTGGGGCTCAGAGGTGGGGAAAACAGGCCTGGCGTTATATCACTTCTCATATCCGACATTTGTTTCTATTTTTCTGTTTTTACTTATGTCCACACTGTTTTGAGAACAGAACACAATCAATCTACTATTCATTTAAGCAGGAAATGAACAGTATTTTATATCAATAATCATACTCAATTTGAAAATAGTATGGGTTCCTGTCTGCAGGCTGATTTAGTCCATTGATTTGAAAAGTGAGATTTTGACATGCTGTATTGGTTTAATGGCGATACATTTTCTTGCTTAAATAAACGTACGTTTCTATAAACTGGAGCTGAAATAAGACTAGCATTATATTTGGATGAGCTCACCTTCAGTGTTTTGTGTAAATCTACAAACAGGAGTCCTGTCATGGCACAAAGCTATGTGAGATTAAACAAACACATTAAGATGTTTAACGTGGAATAATTTGAGCATGAAAAGCTAATAAATCAGGGGTCGGAATGGCAGTGGATTGAATTGAATTGTAGTGTTTCGTGCGCGTTTGAGTTTGTGCGCGTGCGCGCTAGTGAGCGTTCATATGTGTGTAAGAAAGAGGGGGGAGTCACGTTGCTGACATTTCCAAGCTCCTGTTCTGATTGGCTCTTATTTGAGGAAGCTCACGGGTTCTTTCAACTAATAAGCGCCTCCCCATCGCTCTAAAGAACATTATAATGCAAGGGACCTCCTTTTTTAACCACAAACCGAATTTTCGTTCATTTAGACGATATATACTTTTTAAATTGCCCAAAGTTGTGGGATTTTTTTCGGGCGAATTTCACCCTGGAGCGGTACGCGATGCTCTCTCACGCCGACCTCCTGGATGCTCGGCTTGGTGAGTTATCATCACTAAACTCCGGCCCTAAACTCCAGTGTAAGCTTTCAACTTCTTATTAAACCTTGTGATGTGATAGATAGACTGTGAACTTAATTGTGTTATGAGCTAAGTGTTTAATCGTTGTTTGAAGCAATTCTTTACAGTAATTTATCCTGAATGATTTGACAGCAAAAATGACCCAGTAAAATTACGACCCTAGCTATATTGAGTGTATTTGTTATAATCTTTGTATGAATGCATGTCTGTTGTCAAGAAGAGTTTCACGTAAGTCTCATTTAAAGATGCTGCGCTGTAGGGTTCCCCATGTAGCTATTTACTTAAAGATTCAACTCCTCATCTTCTCAGGGATGAAGGATGCTGCAGAGTTACTTGGACACCGGGAGGCTCTCAAGTGCCGGCTTGGTGGTGGGGTGCCAGAACAGGGGCATCCTGGAGACATGGCCCCTGGTTCTGACTCTGTAGAGGGAACCACTCTCCTGCCGGGAGAAGATATCGCCACGGTGGGATCCAACTCTTCCGGCATGCAAGTGAACGGGAAGGAGCAGGAGAAGCAGCAGCAACAGCAGCAACAGCCACAGCAAAGCTCCAGTCAGTCTGCCAGCAAACAGAAGCGCCACAGGACGCGCTTCACCCCAGCGCAACTCAACGAGCTGGAGCGCAGCTTCGCCAAAACCCACTACCCTGATATCTTCATGAGGGAGGAACTGGCACTGAGGATCGGCCTCACCGAGTCTAGAGTTCAGGTAAACACATGTGCAATGTGAATTTCATAGGATGAAATCAATGCCGTTGAATATCAGGGACTGTATTTTGGTCCTGTTGATGTTGTATAGTTTTTAAGCACGATATAAACAAAATCATTCTTTAACTCAATCTGAAAAGCAGTGAGCAAAATATGAACAGGAGAACATGTGTACTCAGTGCTTTTGTAAGATATAGTTTGTCCACTTCTAATAAATGTATTTACATTCTATTCTAAGATATTTTTCACTCCATTTGTGTCCACAAATATTGTGGCTATCAGGTGTTATGTTTTAGAAGTAAATGTAAATATCAAAACTAACGAGTGCATTGACGTCACTGATGCACTCTAAATTACATTAATCCATTTGACAGTGGACTGTTGTGCAGACTGTCATTAAAGTCATATTATCAGTATCGTGTTGTTTGGTTCTGATAGTCCAATAACAGCTGTTATAGAAAAATACCACCTCAAGCCTAATTTAATTGAATTGTATTAAATTAAAATCTCCTATGGTGTTTTCAAGTTTAGTCTGATAGTAAAAAATATTTAATTCTGAGAAGCCGAGTCCGATCTAAATACAAGTGGCTCTGTCCGAGGTGCTGAAACAATTCACACTTGCGAATCACAAGCAGGAATCCGCTCCTCCATCAAGTCAGAAGTATTCAGATTCAACATAAACATTTTCGAAAATATTGTACAATGCCACACATAAGAAACAGCCAGCTTTAGGGGTAACTTCTACCCCTAAACATTTAAATTGGTGTTGTAGAAATGTTGTTTCTGTTTATCTTAACAATTACGTACAATTACATGAGTGGCTTTAAAGACTTTAATAAAGTAATTATGTATTTATTTTAGCATTACAAATATAGGAATTACCCTGGCCAAATAATGTACACTATTTCATAGAGAACAGCTTTAGTTATTTGCCCCACAGAATATGACTTATTGCTTGCCTTAAAAATGACAACTTATTAAAATCTTATTTAATAATTTTGGTTGTTATCACTTTTGCAACCATTTTAACTGTCTAAGACTTAAGTGATACATTTTTTAATTTTTTAATTTTTGAACAAGTGTGCAGAAACGTACCAGCCTCTAATAAACCAAACACATGATCAACCAATTTCAGTCTTATTTATAACTGAACGGGTTATTAACCAGTGATGTGAAATTCATGCAAATTATCCCACTGAACGCAATAAAACCAGTATAATCATTAGTCACCTTAATAATCAATTCTTTATTGTATGTAGAATCGGATCCTCTATGCTCGGTGCAGTTCGGCTCCTGCTCGCTGTTGGTAAACATTTGTGCAGCTTCTGCAGGTGCAGCCTTCACAGGGCGCGTGCCTCAACAGCCTCTAAAATGCTCTATCAGCGACGTCTTAATAGGACTCAAGAATATATTGTACTTTTTTAATGGAATGAGAAATTGCATTTTCTTTCTCCCTCGAGTGTAATGGGTTTGGGCGACGTTTCACGGATGGCTGGGCGGAATGAGAGCGAGATTTCACTTTTAATACGGAGGCATCGACTCACGGCCTCGCGCGCGCATTAATCAAGCCCGAAGATGATGTAATCTTAATAAAGCCCAACAGGGACAGGCGTGCGTTTTTAGCTTGTTACGTGAGTCGGTGTGTTTGTGGTTCTCGAGCGTGCGTGTGGAGAATTTTTTTTCTCACGTGGATTGTGTACAGTGGTGCCGGCAATTTGTATTTAAGCCCACACAATATTAAGGGCAATTTTCTGTTAATCTGCTTGTAAATGAGATGTTGGAAAGATAAATTGTTCGATGTACTGCTGCAGAACACCAGTAATAAAACTATGATTGCTGCCTTTGCACAAATTGCCTTGTGTAGGTTGTATTTTATTTACAATGAAAATCACAACCCTGGCATTTTGATTGTTTCAGTTTCGCAAAACGGTATTTTAAAACAGAGGATGTAATATTTGTTGGCTTTGCAGCTACCTTTTTAAGAAGATTATTTAAATGTTATATATCCTTTGCTCAATCAAAGTCATGTGGTGGAAGTGAATATATTCTATAGGGAGGTCCTTAGACCAATTGCATAAGATCTACCTTTTTGTCTTTTCAATTCATTTCCCCCGACACAATGCAAGCTGTAGACTCAGATTTAGACCAGGACCCACAATTTAGAGATTTTTTGTCGCTCCAGAACAGCAGGGTAGAATTCACCGGGGAATCAAGGATGACATCTCTAACTTCCTTACACGATATTTTCTGTGCCTCCTATATTAATTATTGTTAAAAAAAAATGTATAGCCAATAATAAAGATAATATTTTGTATAAATTAAATGAATATGTAGGCTTACAAAACTCAAACAGCCTACCTGTAGGCAGGCACGTGCAGAGGATGTTAGAGGGGAAGGGGCTCAAATACGTAAAAGGGCACATTGGCGATTTATGTCACCAATTAAAAAAAAGAAAAAGATATGACTGGACAGTGTTAAAGGAATATTTAAATGTTTGTATTTAAAATAAACCTATGACTACGGTTGGTTCAAACACTGCTTCATGACAGTTATTTAAAAATAAATTAAGTGTATTTCAGTAAATTCTCCTTACATGATAACTATATCACCTTTACCTAACCCTATGACTGACAGAAGCCCTGTACTGCTGACAGAGATACACTTTCTCTCTAATTTATTTCTTTACCGAGATTCACCAATTAGGGGGTTCTTCTGTGTCAGTTGCCAGCTTTCAGTGAGCAGGGCTTCTCACACACACACACACACACACACACACACACACACACACACACACACACACACACACACACACACACACACACACACACACACACACACACACACACACACACACACACACACACAGTCACCGTTTTGATTTGCCAACATTATATTGAGTTATTAAGGTTTTATCTGACTTATATTTTTGCCGTTCGGCAAAGATCTCTTCCCTTCCATGTCACCCCTTCTGAGGAGCGGGTGCAGGCAAAGCCCGCCTCCTGCACTGCAGGATCTGCATTGTGGTTGACTAAAGCACTTCTTAAAACGCTGTGTAACAATTGGCTTGGAACTTTTGAGTTGTTAACCCTTTGTGAACTGGCCTACATGTGTGCAAAAAAACAAGAGGGCAAAAGGGCAGGTGCTCAAGCCTCCTTTGTGGTCTATATGTAGGCCTGTATGCAATCCGTTTTGTTTCATCAACCAACGGCCTAACGACCCTAATGTCCGAAAGTTAGTCTGCTCTCTTCACAGTGTAGAACATAGCTACTGCTCCAGACATGTGTCCCTCTGATGACTAACGGTTTTGTGTGTACTGTTGCAGGTTTGGTTTCAGAACAGACGCGCTAAATGGAAGAAAAGGAAGAAGACCACCAATGTTTTCCGCTCCCCGGGGACGCTGCTCCCAACCCCGGGTCTGCAACAGTTCTCTGCCGCTGCTGCGATGGAGAACAGCCTGTGCTCCTTCCACGCCAACGACTCTCGCTGGGCCACGGGGATGCCGGGGGTCTCCCAGCTGCAACTCCCGCCAGCACTGGGTCGCCAGCCGGGCATGCAGTCTCTGTCACAGTGCAGTCTTGGTCCTGGCCCAACAAACTCCATGGGTCTTTCCAACGGCCTGTCCTCTAATGGCTCCGGTCTGCAGTCCCACCTCTACCAGTCGCATTTCCCTGGAATGTCGGCCTCTCTCTCCGGCCACACAAACGTATCGGGCTCCCCGCAGCTGTGTAGTTCCCCGGACAGTGACATGTGGCGAGGGACAAGCATCGCATCACTGCGGCGCAAAGCGCTGGAGCACACAGTGTCAATGAGTTTCACTTAGTGACTTTTGAAAGATACCCCACCGAACCCCTCTCCTCATTAATTCCTCTCCAAGCCCCAACGCGCAGCTCTTTTTCTGATTTTATTCCCGCTATTAGATCATAACGAGCGAGCTAATCAGGCCTGAAATGTGACAAAATGGAGACTGTATGTGACATCTAGACATAATGAAAAAAGAGAAAGGACAACACAGATGGACAAGTGGAAGAAAAAATATCATGGGTTTGGGGTTATTTATCTTGTTAATTCAAAAATGATTTTATCAACTATTGATGATAAATGCTATTGTAATGATCTTTAGAATATAGGCCCTAATTATTGAGAGCCAAACAATCGTCGTATTTACGTTTTCATTGGGTGTGTCTTTACGCACACATGTTATTGTGTTCAGGTGAAGTTGTGTTATGTCAAACGGTTATTTATAAGATTGGGTATACATTTTGGTAACAGCCTACCACACTCGCACCATACTCTAGGAAGGCCTATTGAACTGGGTCTCGGGCATGCACTGTGCATGTGGATTTAAACGCTTGGATAATTTAAGGAGAAAACGGTGCCCACTCAGATTAATTGAGGTACTTTCTTAGGCGACCTACGTCTCGTCTGCATGAGACGGGAGCATAAATCTAAAGAGGAAAAAAACACATATTTCAGTAGGCCTACGCTGTTTTAGGATGTTTTGTGTAGATAAAACATTCTTGCTATGTACCCGCTGGTCTTTTTTTGTGACATGTTTTAACTTATTGTATGTGCTATTACTTATCACATTTCTTAAATGTTTGATCTTACATCGAAATGCACCACATTGACAGGTTTGTACCAATTTAAAATGAACAAACAAATAAAAGTAATTTTCAAGAATGTCAAAACAAGAATGATTTATGTCTCCATTAGGTCAATTGTTTTAATGACCATTTTGAATGAATTTTTATAGTAAATGATCTTGTTTATGGCACACTCAGTACTGACCATCCTTCTGGTAGGTTGTTCATGGTAGGCTACCTGGATTATATCACAAATATAATGGGACTTTTACTTATAATGTATGCCTGGCTAGGCTGCTTAAATATTCGAATACATTTTGCTGCACAAACTTATATTAAGGTTGTTACTCAGTGACCAGTGTGTGAGGTGAAAGGGTTAAAGGGGTTTATTTCAGGTGGCTGCTCCCAGTGTGCAGACAGGAGGGGTAAAGATGTCAGTGCAGTGACGGTCATTCCCTTTCAGCATGACGGTCATCACTGAGACTGGATGGACTGTAACCAAACAGGAGACCACTCAGGCCTGTGTGTGTCATATTGTTTCTATAGCTTTTATTCTAAGGCCAAAACCAGCTCTGATCCTATCTCAAGAAGTAGCTCAGATATGATCCAACCAATGGGTTAGAAAAACTGTTATAATATCCAAATCTTGTTATTCCAGAAGGGTGCCCAGTTCTCATGGGAATGTCAGAAATAGTATATGCAACTAGAATTCCTCCTTAGCAGCCTATCAGTAACCCTCTTGACACACTGTTACTATCAATTTGTGGGTCACACTTTAATCTGATATCTGTAGGGTATATCTTGCATTAGAAGCCACAGGGAAGCAGCAGTACCTTTTGCTATTTGGTGGTTGCTAAATCACTACTTGAACAAACAGTATATAGGCTAAATAGCTAAAGTTAATGTGTTTAATAAGGCTTTCTTATGTTTCTTGGCACAGGTAGACAAGCACAGCCTCACTGTATAGTTTTCACATTATCATTCTCACAACTTGGCCTTACAATGTAGTCATTTATAAACACTTACATTACATCTTTAAAACAATTTATAACCATGCATTGATCAGATTGTGCGCCACTGTTTATTCTACAACATTATATCACTAACATGGTCTTATGCAGCATAAACAGCTGTTTACTAAGACTGTATCGCACCTCCAACAAAGTGATGAGCAGAAACCTGGCAAGCAAAAGTCGAAATATCTATTCGATAAAAATGTTGATCTGGGAGTTTCCAAGGCTAATAATAGGGACAATGTGAAACAAAACACAAATCTGAATTGTTTTACTGTTCCAAACTACTGTTCCTTTAGCAGCCTTCTATGTGTTGGAAACTAAGTTAGAGATTATCATCAATTTGTTTCTAAAGCGTTACACAAACACAGTCCTCCAAGACATTGAACAACTTGCTGACACGCTGTCATCCTGAAGTGGTTTATTGACTTTAATCTTTGTATTATTTCTGATTATTAGCCATAGCTTGCATTGTCTTTACTACATTACATGCAAAAATAAAAGACAGATAATCCGAGTTAATCAGTTTGGCTTTTAAGACATATTGATCATTTGACATTTATTCAACGTTTCTCATTACTTGCCCATCATTTGTGCAGTAAGAAAACCTCTCACCTTGTTTGCGTTACGCTAATTTCAAATTATAATAATTTGATATGGGTTGTGTATAAACTCAGACGCAGCTCAGAGAAAAGTAAATACAATTTTTCCATTATGAAAGAAAGCGGACCTCACTGTCTGTGTCAAAGATTATAAGTGTCAACTTGAGCCTGAAATCACAGCAGCTCAAATTAATCAGCGTGTTAACCTCATCTCGTTGTCAGCGCTGAGGCCAATTTACGGTCACAGGATGGTAATTGATGAGATATGGCATTACCATAAGCACTCCTACTGCCTGTAAACTTATAATTGGAGTTTCTGTAACAATGCAGGGGGGTTAAAGAAAGGATTAATCATAATTAACAAAAGTATATTAAACAGTTGGTTCACACCTTTTCTATTAACATAAATTTGTTTGCACTAATTTGCAGAATTATTGAAAATACCAACCCAGGTCAAGACCCTGAAAAATCCATTTATTTCTCTCTCTGGTGTGTGTGTGTGTGTGTGTGTGTGTGTGTGTGTGTGTGTGTGTGTGTGTGTGTGTGTGTGTGTGTGTGTGTGTGTGTGTGTGTGTGTGTGTGTGTGTGTGTGTGTGTGTGTGTGTGTGTGTGTGGGGGGGGGGGGGGTGTGTGTGTGTGGGTGTGTGGTAGGTTGCATTTACAGACTACACAATACAATACAGATAGCATTATTTTATTTCATAAAATAAAACAGGTAAAGAAATAAAGATGAATTAATGGAAAACCAAAGAATGGAAACCGTACTTGTAGAACAATGCTATGTATAGTCATGTTGCCCATAGATGTTTCACCAATTTATTGTAAGCCAACCCACGCAGTCTGACTGACTGTTTGTTTCATGATGATCAATAACTCAAACTCATTTTGCCTTGTGCTATTCATTTACATCTATGCTCCCCATGCCAGGTTTGACATTAGCCATATTTTGTTGTTTAGAATAAATGCAGGTGGCCCACTTATCCCACAGAGGAATGTAATAACACAATATGGCATGACAAAAGTTGATCAAATAATATACCCACAGCCAAACAGCGGTTCTGGTAAATCTAGCTCTAAGTGTGGCTCATCCCACCAGATCCAGCCCTGTGCTGACTACTGTGTCCTGGGCTGCAGTAACAGATGTGAAATCACATTACCCAAACGCTGCAATTAGTCTCACTCGCTCGCGGGTTAATGAGTTTGTGGAAATGTGCGACCCATTCCTCATTAGGTAATTTCTCATGCACTGATGAGAGAGGGAGAGAGATGTGGGTATAGCAGCTCATAGTTCGCTGCATCACATACTGTAAAGCACAATGCAGCTGAGGGGGGATACTGTCTGCAACTGGACAGTTTTGGGGGGAAATGAATTACCTCATTATTAAATATAATTTCCATGCATGCTTTTCTGTCTGAGAATACCTGTGGAGTGAATGACAAAAAGAAATGTGTTGTTTACACTTTCAAGACTTCTGTATTTGCATCCAAGATTTCAATAACAGATTTGGTAAAGCAGCTTCTATCGTCTACTGAGGATACATCAGTGTGTCTCATTACGGTCTGACTTTGCTTATTTCCTTGCTGTGAGGCCAGTGAGTCTGCGGGTGAATAGACAGCCTAGGGCAAAGCTCTGTCAGGACACAATGGAAGACAACAAAAGAACTAATTAGCAATCAATTACCGACATGTTTCTTTCCTGCACCTTTTATCTAGTTAGAGTGTAGAGCAGGTTACCACTCACCATGTCCCATTCACACTCACACACCACCTGCTGTGTGTGTGTGTGTGCAGCAGATGTGTGTGGTTTTGGTGAATTTGGATTATTGTAGGGATGTATGTGGTAGCCCTGTGATACAGGGTTTAGCGCAAGAAAATGTCTCCCCTGTGTGAGATAAAGGGGAAAAATCTTCAATTCAATCCAATTTAGGCCTTTGTAGGAAGTTGCTTTTCAGTGTGTCTGTGCCTAAGAGCATAAAGATAGTTATTCATTAGCCTCATCTGTGACAAACAGTCCTTTGTTGTATCTCATTGCGTCTCTTCATTGTTGTTATTGCTTGTAGTTGATCTAAGGTTAGCATGATGAGGAAATGTATTGCATTAAAAGAATGTTCAATCTAAGCTCTTCATAAAAACCAACATACATAAAGTAAATTAAGCGCTAACCTAATTTGAGGCTTTCTCCTTTTGTCTCCCTTTCCACTGCTGTGACACACACACACACACACACACACACACGCACACACACACACACACACACACACACACACACACACACACACACACACACACACACACACACACACACACACACACACACACACACACACACACACACACACACACGTATGCACACACAGTAACATCTGGGGGAAAGTGTGCTGTGAGGAGGCTGCGAGTGCCTCTCATGATAACAACTCTGCATCTCAACAACCTGCATCCATCATCATCAACACTAACATCTGCTCTGAGCCTCTGCCTTAAATCTCTTTCTACCCCTCCCAAGCCCTTACCTCCCTCTACTCTTCATCCCCTCTCCCCCTGATTTGAGTCTCTCCTTTTCTTTTTCCGCTTAGCTTCTGTCCATCTTTTTCCCACGAGGAGCCATCCAAGCAGCCTTTAAAAAAAAAATCCACCTAATATTCTTTGACTCTTATCCAAAGACCCTCATCTGTAAAATATGTGTAGATGTGTTTTCGTTTCAAGCATCCTTAAAATCAATATTTAATGATGTTGTTATCAGTGCTTTTATGTGTAATTTAACCAGAGTGTCAGTATGAATGAGACACTGTCAGCTTTATGGCGTCAGGCATTTATTTTCTGTTAATGGCTTCTCCTGGTGGTATACAAAGCAAAACCCAGTGGATTTCTGATGGATTTGTCTGTTTCATTTCTGTTCATGCATGCTTTCACAGCCATTTGAGCATTCAAACAGTATGTCTACCAACAACAAAACACATACACACCCAACTCAAGTTTATTTTATAAGCATTTAAAAAGTATAAAATGTTACAAATAAATGCTACGAATGCCACACTTTAATGTGACATTTCTTGCTTGTCTTATCCTGCTTGCAGAATCAAGATAAGACAATGGATGAGAAACTTAATGTTCCTACATTGTCTTTCATTGGTTTGATCTTCAATCAAAGCAACTGTTTATTTTGAAACATTGACATTTGCCAACGCCATGACAATTACTTTACCTCTTCAGCTCTGGGAGCCAACATTGTTGAGAGGCAATAATCATGATAGTTTTCTTAATCATTTTTCTCCCAATAACAAGCCATTTTTAATCCAATTAGGAGTGCTAACGTGAGAGGCATAATACCACGGCCCCTGGGACAGATGAGAGAATATGCAGGACATTTATCCTGACAGTCAATATTGGATTTCTCACTAAGCAGCTGTGCCTGCTCTCTCTGACATTCTCCACCTCTGCACAGTGATCCGTCCTGATTAAACGGGCTTTTCTACTTTATTAACATTCATTATATGACCTTGTCATGCATGGCTACCGAAACCATGAGCAGCAAAGTTACAAGCTTCATGTTGGGGTTTTCCTTCTGCACATTTTCTCTGAATTCAACTGTTTGGTGAAAGGTGATACATCACATGTCTCTCTTTGGATCTTAGGCAGTGTTTTAAATGAGCAAATATGTGGGATGTGGTATTCCCCAAAAACTCTCCTCACACAGACTAAAGGTGTTTTTACATGTTGAACCTCAATACTGGTGCCTGAACTAGTTTTTGGTTACAAAACTGGTGTATACAATTTCCTGGTTAAAACCCTCTGATTATAATTAAATTTGAATCCTGTTTCAAATGTCACATTTCTGAACATATTTATTTATTGTTGGACTTTTTATCTTTATGATACAGACACAAACTATGCACATCTGGCGCCTAGGTAAGCTATCTATATTTATTGTTTTATTCAGTTCAATCACTGCTAAAGAAAATATAACTTAGTAGGCCTATACAACACTCAGGATGAGAATGCAACTAAGAGCTGGTACTTCGTGGCAAACAACAGCTAAACATTGCCACCTTCTGGTAGATTTTGAGAAGATCACATTAATGTACACATTTTTTACTTCTTTAATAAAATCAATCATACAATTATTTATTTAAAATTTAGACAGATGGTCAATAGATTTGTATCTCATCTCGGTATCACTTAATGAAATATGTCTGTTAACTCTACAGAGAATCATACAATTATTATTCCATCAAAACAAAGCTGATAAAACGCAGAAAGTGCATGAAAAAGAGGGCTGCTGTTTACAGCTGATTGCAGTCGATACATTTATGCAGTGCACTGAATCATTGTCATTGAGTGCATTGATTATGTGGACTAATCAATGTTTATTAGGCTGGATAAGGCTGGCCAGACCACAGTGGAGGCTGAATGATGAAGGAACACATTTACTGAGTGTCAGAGGCCCACCCACCTGCCCTGAGCAGACAGGTTTCAGAGTTAGAGGGAACTTCAACCAGGAAACTTAAAATGGTATCTTTAAAGTAAAGTATGCAGTAGATATCCAAAATGGATGTAACATTTTCAATCAGAATGCAGTAAAAAGGACACATATTTTGCGAGAGATCTGATCAACAATTACCGCTGGAGAGTCCACGCTTATCTACAAGGAGGCAGAGATAGGAGTAAGGGACTCTCCAGGCATCTCGCAAGTATTTGCACTTAGCCAAAAATTAGATGGTTTATGCAAAAAGAGGAAGAGTTTTGTTTAGAAAAAAATGCAATAGTTCTGTTGTTTATCGTGGTGTTTGTACATTAGGACTCTTTAAGGTGTTTGTCTTTCTTTTTACCCAGGTGATTCAGATCCTTCTTGCACTGGTGATCCCAGTCCAATATTATGAGCCCACTGACACACACAGATGAAAGCATCAAACAGCAGACTCAAGATACAGAGAGGCAGTCGATGCTTGGCTGTTGTATTGGTGTTGGTCACTGGCTTGCAACTAAAATAATTATTTCCAAGACATAAATTGAAAAGAAGCTGTCATATAGGAGTCTCCAGAGACTTTATATGGGGAAGTGGTACTGGTCCTCAATCATTAGGAGAAGAAGAATAAAGAATATACCCTTAATCGTCCCACAGAGGGGAATTTTACATTCTGCATTTGACCCATCCTGGTGTTAGGAGCAGTGGGCTGCCACTATGCACATCGCCCGGAGAGCAGTGTAGGTAATGCACTATGGATGCCATCACCCAGCATTTATTATACATTATACTGAAGCAGGTCTGTTCTAATTGAAAACAGCTTTAATTTGCTTTCTTCTGACCCTTCTGAATAACAAATGCATTACAAAAACACTGCTTCACAACAAGGATGTTGGCTCTAGTTGGCCAAAAGGTCAAAATGTAATTTGATGATTTTTGGACTGAATTTTTCCTTGCCAATCAGCCTAACAAGATCTGAGTTTATTCTTAGGCAACGCTTTTACTCCCTCAGCCCTTTAGTTAACTTTTGGGCGAAAACACTTGTTTGATTGCATCACTCTGGTTGTATTTCTTTGAGATAAGTGGTCCCTTGCTGCTTCCGAAGAAAAAATGTTCCACAGTGCACTCTGTAACTATATTATTATGTAGAATTATTCCAATTATCTGCATGCAACATCAATCAATGGTGTGCACTTTTAAGTGTGTTTCCTGCTTTACCAGACCAAACAAAATAAAAATATGTTCCAGTGGGTTCTCAGCATAAACGAAATCAATATTTTTTGTGTATTTTTTGTACCCTATTAATGCTTTGTCATAATGCATCCCTACTACAAAATATAAGAGGTACATTTTAAGTAAACCAAACAAAACAGGCAAGTATCAGATGCAAGTCACCAGGGCCACCCCTGAAGAACTCGGTTGGAAGGTAATTAAAAGAAGAGTGTGTTATCCATCGCTCCTCATTAATGCACTCTAAATTAACCACTTTCAGGAGAGAGGAATGGGGAGGCAGGGAAAAGGGAGAAAATCCATGCAGGCTTTAGAGTAATCTCTCTCTGTCAGGTCGGTCCAAACGGGGAGGGTCGGCTCATTATGGCCCCCACAGGAGATGAATGGGTCAGTCAGGCAGTGAGGAGAGCCGGGCTGGACCGCTCAGCTGACAGACAGATCTGTGTGTGTGTGTGTGTGTGTGTGTGTGTGTGTGTGTGTGTGTGTGTGTGTGTGTGTGTGTGTGTGTGTGTGTGTGTGTGTGTGTGTGTGTGTGTGTGTGTGTGTCTGTCTGTCTGTCTGTCTGTCTGTCTGTCTGTCTGTCTGTCTGTCTGTCTGTCTGTCTGTCTGTCTGTCTGTCTGTCTGTCTGTCTGTGAGTCAACACTCGAAGAACAACAAAGCAAAAATACCTTGCTATATTTGCTCTCTTTGCCAGGAAGCAGGTGTGCAGCTGGAGGTTGCATGCTGGGATACGAGGCGAGGTTGAGAAGCTAATTTCTGGAGTCAACAATCGCTGTGATTTAACTTTGACCACACGGAGTGCTGACACACACCTGGCCAGCTGGGGCCAGCATCACAGACACAGAGGGCAATCTAAAATTACATTCCTGTTAAAATAAATCCCAATGAGCAGAATAATAATTGCATTTAAAACAAATTGTAAGTAAGGTTTTTGTTTCTCCCTTGCATTTAAACGTGAACTATAATGAATGCATAGTTTCAATACAAAAATAAAATAAAACGGTTCCCACATTTACCACCAGATGTTGCTGTAGTCCTGGGTGTTGTTAAGATAGAGGCAACTGGCACTTGGTATTATGTTAAAAGTAAAGAAGCTTTCCTAATTTAATGTATTACGGTTAATGATATTTAAATTTCGTGTTACATTTTCAGCAACCTCAGAGCAGGGATATTTGTGTGTCTGACCAACTTAATTCAGTCATTCCTACAGCTAATTCGATATGCATGCATTTGTCTGTGTTGTGTAATGTCACACATTAGTGGAATACTTTGTATATTGTCATGTACCCTGAATTCTGCATTGTAAACAGAAATAGGGAAAGTGTGTATAAGTTCATAATTGCGCAGCACAACATGTCAATTCGATCATTCGGGTGATTCACTGAACGGGTGGGGGTTGTGTGGGGTTAGATATGATTTATTTGTAATAGAATATGGACTCTGTGAATAGATTATCTGATCGGTCAAAGCAGTGTAATGAGACTGTGTGGTTTCAATTTATTTTAAATGTATCGATTGATTTGATTAATTGGATTTAAACAATTACAGTATGTATCACAGCACTGCATAACACACATCGCAGCCTTTGTGAGAAATCACCAATGGACAAGCCTGTGTAGCACAAACACCCACACACACACACACACACACACACACACACACACACACACACACACACACACACACACACACACACACACACACACACACACACACAC
Organism: Eleginops maclovinus; assembly: GCF_036324505.1. NCBI lineage: Eukaryota > Metazoa > Chordata > Actinopteri > Perciformes > Eleginopidae > Eleginops > Eleginops maclovinus. Next base: position 12,470,976 of record NC_086360.1, read on the forward strand.
ACACACACACACACACACACACACACACAAAAACACTTTTCTTTTTCTCTGCTGGCATTCACATAAGCAAGGCACACATAAGCAGGGAGACCCTGGCTAATAGTTTCAGACGTCTTTTCAACGCAACAACTGTGTCAGGGGCAACTAATTATCATCACTGACCACTGGCTTGAAGTGAAACTAATATACCTTGAATAGGTCATCACCATTGTCAACAGATTAAGGAGCTGTTAATCATTATCTTCATTATTGTTTTGTTTTTTTCAGTTTGTATTCCTGTGTGTGGCATCACAGACCTTCATCAGTGTGAGAACATGTCAGCTATCATTAGCTGAAGATAATTGCCGGCCAGAGTTTCACACAGAGTCCCTCGTCTATACTTCATATGAATGGGAGAAAGTGTGGGCTGAAGTGTGTATGAAGGCTGACAGGATGATCGTCATCACATACACTCAGCAACATCTCAGTTTGACCTTTCACAATGGCAGCATGGACAAAAATGATTAGTCTCATCCAAATGAATTAGCTATGTCACTAAACACCAGATTACATAACAGCTTTTCTTTCTTTGACTCCTTTCAGTTGTCTATTTTTTCTATATCATTCTGGTCAGTTTTTTTCTTTGAGCTCTCCATGTTGTTTTTTTGATCAGCTAAACGATACAATTATTGCTGTGCTTGTGGATCCAGCTGTATGTTTAATAGATTTGGTTTTCTGTTTGGGTTTAACTTGCAGAAAAACAAACATATGGAGCATCACTGTTCAACTCAACTTAACTCAACAATGAACAACACAACCACACACTAGACAACCAATGTTTAGTCAAATATATCAGGTGCCTGCCAAAATAATGGAAACACCTGAAGTATATCATCAAATCTAAAAGAACTGGCATGACCTTTAAGCAGACGTATCTTCTGGGCCGATTAATTTGTTATTTTTGTGCTTCAGTTTGACAAAATTAGTGTCCCCAACTAACTGATTACAAAATGTAAATGTTCTATACTGAATATGAAGATAGTAATACTAGTTGGTAAGAGCATTTGCCGATTGACTTGTAATCCCATAGTATTAATCTACCTCATATCAGCTCTTGCTTTAGAAGGACACAACATTTTATTCCATGATTTCAACAGGGAGATGAAAAAGATTCTTTAAAATGATGTGTAGCCAATTTCCCTGGAGTGAAACAGAAGTGTGCAATTAAACTGTTTCAATCTAAATAAAGCTTAAAAGTCAATGACTCCTAGGCATAGAGTAAGAGGAGAGGAGGGGGAGAAAATACACAAAATAAAGTACAGCTGTACAGTGAAGGCCACATTTCCAGTCACCCCTCTTTCCCAGAAGTGACGTATATAACAAAAGTCTTATAATACTTTGGGAATTGACAATAACTAAAGCAAAGTTTCCTAGGCTAAGATTTACAGATGTTGGCTCTGATCTTCACTGCGAAGTTTCCTTATTTTGACATCCTGATCAAGCCTAGAGGTCCTTTTGTTGAGAAACCAACCCTAGCTCACTTTTGGGTCCAAGTCAAAGTTTGCATGTGTTTCTTTGTTTAACATAACCATATCATGCCTTACAAAAAACTAATGTAAGATTTCGGTTTTAACTTGTGCAATGTAACATTCAACGTATGCTACTTATATTTGGAAATGTCATGTGCTTGTATGTGAATGTATCATTTATCTGAACGTGTCAGTTAGGTTCATTTGCAATATTAATTATGAGTTGTTAATTTTAAAGGGCAAATATTTAACATTACAAATAATTTACAATGTGAAATATGTTTCACACACGCAATGGAGATTTGTTTTATTTCAAGTTTCTTTATTTTTCCTGAATAAAGCACGCTGATAATGTAATAACTGTACCGGAAATTGCCCTAAGCAATATCGTGCATGCAACGTGATAACTTTTAACCAACTGATACGCATTTATTATTACATCCTACAAAGAGGCACATTTCAGTGTCTTAATACGGGTAAGAATGAGAGCTTTTCTCACATGATTAATATGACGGATCAGTGTTTGTCAGTGACCCTCTGATGTAGGCCTGCCTATGTGTCGTGCGGCTATAAAAGCTGCCACCTCTCACGCAGCGCTGTTATTTCCCCTCTGTTTCAGGAAACACTTCACGAGACGCACTCAGCATGTCGGTGGCTCTGCGCGCACAGCTGCTCCTCTTTCTGATCTCCCTCTCATCCAGGATGGGGCTCAGTCGCTACATTCAGGTAACGCTTTTGAATATCAAGAAATTATCGCACATTACTTCCGTTTTAGTCAGGCATGTTAAACTGTTGTCTGTATAAAGTTTCTGCGAGAACAGCTGGCACTTCAAATGTAACCTTTGCTTTTGAAATGTTTAATTTAGGACATCGAATCTGCAGATGGATTATATTCTCTGCTCAATTTGGACCAGAAAAGAGAATCTGAGGATTTTATTTTCCGCCGACCTCTCAGTAAGTGCTGCAGTTCACAACAGCTTTATTCAGCAGCTGATCATGCTTACCGACTTGGCAACAAGTGAACGCTTTACATAAATAAATAATTAAAAGTATGTAAGTTGAAGCTGAAACACTCAGTGAAGAGATGTTTATTATAGTTGTCTTGGCAGGTACTATATATTAACCTCTATCTATAAGTCAGTATAACTTAATCAATCCATGCTCACATTGATATTGTAAATTGTACTTCCCCTTAACTATTGGACATCCATTAAGTACGATATTTCTCAGAAGTCCACAAAGTCAAATGTACAAAAAGTCAAAAATGAACACACTGTCAATGTTTATGTTTATCCACTTCAGAATAATGAACAATCACAAAAGAAAAAAAAAATGTTCATTATGAGTTGTGGACACTAAAAGATCTGTGTGTTTGACCATAAAGCTGATCACACTTTGATGTCATTATGATAAAGTAATGTGTGTGTGTGTGTGTGTGTGTGTGTGTGTGTGTGTGTGTGTGTGTGTGTGTGTGTGTGTGTGTGTGTGTGTGTGTGTGTGTGTGTGTGTGTGTGTGTGTGTATGTAGGATGTTTGGACATGCTGGCCACTGACGGCTCCTACACCTTCGTGGCGTCTCGGCCTCAGCTGGCCTGTGCTGCTTTTATCCTCGCTGAGCCCAGTGAGGTCATCAGCCTGGAGCTGTCTGACGTCAATATCGACTGCAGCGCCGGAGACTTCATCAAGGTTGGCTCCAAAAATAAAACACACACACACACACACACACACACACACACACACACACACACACATATTCTCCCACCCCTATCTGAGTGGAAGCAGGGTGGTCAGGGCTTTGAAACTCTTAACATTTTTTTTAATCTTCTTATTTTTGTTTAAAATCATGCCAAAAAGGGTTAAGGCAACATTCAAAGGGCCAAACATCCCACTGGATCCTCTATGAATTGGGCACATTACTCAAAGCAAGAGTAGGAAGGCTTTAGTAGTGAAGCCAAGCCCGCCAGTTACACTGCGGTTTCATTTCATGTGGGACAAACCGTTACATGGTAGAAAGAAACTTCAGGCAACTGGGGTTAGAGGACCAGGCAAAGTTGTATCTGATATGCCCAGATCAGTTCCATTTAGCTGGAGGAAGATGCAAAAGAACTACAACAAAAACATCTAGAACTCTAATCACATTATCTAAATAAATGAGATTTTAAATATTTACAGAGCCAATTTATATTATATTGAATATAATATTACAACAATATATTACAAACTGACAATACTCAAATAAAGTGGCCTCAGGTAAACTTCATCCTATTGGCTAATACTAAAATGTGTTTTGTTTTTCAAACATGGTGAATTGTTAAGACACGTTTAATAGAAAACATGAGAGACTAGCAAATTCATTATTTATTATACAGTTACTCTGATATATTTTTATTTCAAGTCAACCACCACATATCCATCATATCTATAAAAACATGATGAATGATGAACACATTCTCCAAATGCCAATGTCCATTATGGCACCTGGTACATCATTCTCATTTCAAGAGGAAAAGTTCTTTATGTCAGTTAGATCTTGCCTGTTCAGCTTTAGGCATGCCTCTTCCTATTCAAACTTTTAAGATATAGCTCATATGTCAATGATAACTCCATATTGTGTATTCAAAGGGGGAGTGGAGAGTAATTTATCATTTCAATATATCAAAAGTAATGACAATGAGTAAACTGATTCCCTCCTACAGATGTTTGATGGCTGGGTCCTGAAGGGAGAGAAGTTCCCCAGCAAGCAGGACCACGAGCTGCCTCTCCACCAGCGCTACACAGACTATTGCTCCTCCCCAGCAACAGGAGCCACCAGCCGCTCCTCTCAGAACGTCGCCATGATCTTCTTCCGCCTCCACAGCGCTGACAGTGGATTCACCCTCGCTGTCAAAAAACTTCACAACCCCTTCCGTAAGTCCTGTTGCCTTGACGTCACTTGAATGCTAAAAAGTCTTCACGTAAAATAACCCAAAACAACATCCATAAAAAATACATTGTTAACAAACAAAATATAGTAAATCATAGGATTATTTTTAAACAAGTTCCAAGACCATCTAAATCGTATTTTATGTTTTAAATAAGGGCTAGAGTGGTGACTTGTGGTCACCCAAGTGTGTTCTTCCTTGACATGTGCGCTTCGTCAAGCATTAAGGCCTAGAGCGAAAGGAAGAAATTGAAGGAGAGGCATGCACCTGTTTTTCAGCTGCTTGACACAGTGTTAACACCGTTTGTCAAGCAACATATCAATCACAGCCTGGGTGTTAGACAAAGCCAGACAAAGAAAGACATAAACAATGGAGTTTGCATAGATTATCTATGGATAAACAGCATTTATCCCAGGCCAATGTGTGAGGTTTCATTCATATAATGACCACAAACTGCAGCTGTCCCAATACTGTTTCTTTGATTTATCTGATCTTATCCAAGCTTTTGCTGTGACACACATTGCCACAAATTGTGTAAAATTGGCCCTAAAACTGCATTCAATGTGTGTAAATATAACAATGTGATATAAACACTGTATATCACAAAGATGATCAACTATGAACATGTTTAAAGGCCCTGATGGCCAATAAATAATAATAAATAAAGTTTATTCTATTTAGATTCATATTAAACTCCTTTGTAAATGGCATTTGAAGGCATAAAAAAGGAAAAATTACCCAAATAAACTAAACTCAATAATATTTATTCTTACATTCTCTCGTCATCTTTGATAGGCACAGCTCCCTCACCATGAAATGTTTCTAAGGAAAAACATGCTCCATGAGTAAACTGTTCCGAATCCTGTTGGTGCCTGTAGAGTCTATCAATCTATCTGTTATCAATTCAAATTTCATTATTTTCTTATCTTTGTCATCAGAACTGGAATTGGATTTCCATGCTCAGCCCTAATTGTGTCTCCTCCCCGCAGTCAGCCTTGATCATGTCCAATTTGTGACATGAGGTGTCAGTAATGAGTTTCTCTGTTGACGGGGAACTGTTAATTTGAAACCTCTTCTCTTTTGTGTGTCTGTGTGTGTGTGTGTGCACGTTTGTATTTGTATGTATGTCCTGTGTGTGTTTAAAGCCTGTAACATCATGTCTCAGAGTCCAGAGGGCAGCTTTACCATGGTGTTGCCACACCAGCGCAGGAACTGCAGCTTCTCCATTATCTACCCTGTAGAGATCCAACTGACAGATCTTAGCCTGGGGAGCGCCAAAAGCAATGAGCTCAGCCCAAAGGTGAGCCAAACACACACACAGACAGACACACAGACACAGACACACACACACACACACACACACACACACACACACACACACACACACACACACACACACACACACACACAAACACACACACACACACACACACACACACACACACACACACACACACACACACACAAACACACACACAGCCACACACACACACACACACACACACACACACCACTAGCATCAGATTTCCCCTTCCCGTGTACCTAGCTGCTTGAGTAAATTCCTCACCATGCAACAGTGCAGATATTTGTCAACAAAGTGAAAAAGAAATGGTGAATCAGGCTGATCTGGCTATAGTTCCAATATCATCTGGATGGATCATCATATTGTCATTGGTTTATGCAAAGTCCTTACAACCTTTTAATTAAGCTTGTATGAGGAGAACATTATGATAATAAAAAAATGTAATAACTTGATTTATCATTGTTAATGCTTTCATTAAAAGTGTGGTTATGAGACGTTATAGTGAACCTTATACATTTTAAATGTTTTCATTTCATTTATTGACCTTAAATGTGTCTATATTTTCCTAATGTAAAAAGAAAAGAAATGGAAATATACTTATTTGCCTTCTTGCTGACAAAAACACCATGTCCTTATCTTGATCTCTGTTAAATATTAAACTACATTCAGGAGACATTTTGCATAGCTTATGGCAAAAGTGTGTAACTAAAAATAGCAAACCTGGATCTTTCCCAAGGGAACAAAATGTGCTTTCTGGTTCCAGTTATAGGTTTAATTTGTGTTCCATGAATGTTCTTATCTAATTCTTGGGAAGAAATTGGTTTTTGCATTTTAACCAGTTCAGTTCAGTTTGCATGGGTCTGGTAAAAACATTTGCAATTAAAATAAACATTTTCATTAAAAAAGGCCAAGGATTTGGTAGTTGTCTAATTCAATATTCTTTTTGGCAAATATTTTACAGACCACAACTGGTGTTTCGGTGCATTATTAATAAATAATATAATTAGATTTCCATGGCAAAAGGTTTATGATAAGTGATAACACCTGTGCAAGTGCACAATGACTACTGGTATATAGGAGCTGCAGTTAAAGTCGCATAAAGAAGTTCTGTAGTTCTTTGTGTATTATGTGAATGAAATGACTTGTATTGAGTGAAAACATTTTTTTCAAGGTCAAAATCAGTATTTAAAAAATCAGATTATTGGTTGCTCCTGGTGTGTTGATGGTGCCGCTCCCCTTGGCTTTGTGGGGGTTTATAATGACTATTGGCAGGTACATTTTCATATAAGGGTTCAATGCCAGCTTAAAAATATTTGAGCAATAAACACCACATGACTTCCAGGTCTCTTTAAGTAGGAGAAGGAATGAAATGTTGTAAATCATTTAGATAAAAAGGTTAACCAAACAAAATGACTCCCATACTGTAGCTGTTGGCAGCTGGTCGGACTAATGGCTGCCAGACATCTGACATCATGATCAACGACCGTGACTGCATCTACTGGGCAAAATACAACAACCTGACATGTCTGTCAAGAGTGTTTCAAATTCAAAAAAGATTTGAACGTGCAGTTTTACTGGCTAGTGCTGCTGCATGTAATTATAGTTATGTAAAAAGTATGTGATAAAAAAGAAAATGTGATGGACCAAGGATTGAACACTGACGTACTATAGCCTATTTCTGAACATGGGAACATCAGATCCCTGCCAAGTGAACAGACAGTACGCAGACCACACTGGAATTTAATATTTTAAACATGTTTACTAAGTAAAGTATTCATTTATTTTATAACTAAATAAGTATTTCTCACAAGACATTTAGAACTTGCAAATGTGTTGAATGCATTTTCTTCATGTTTCTTTGGTTTCATATTTGTTTTTTATGAGAACAAACCAGTGATATCATAAACTTAAAGGCAGTATCAATCTCTCTTGCTAGCAGAGTTATATTTTTGCTTAACACATAGAATAGAAGCACAGGACTTTTTTTGCAATGCTCATCTTACTAGAAAATGGTGGTTGTTATAAGTTGTTATAGGGACAACATGCATCAATGGGGCAGTAAAGTGTGGTCGCAGGGGGGGCAGATAGCTATACTTGCACTTCTCCGGAGTGGCAGTGGTTCTCAGCCTTTTTACTATAACCAGAGTAGCATTATAGTAAATGAATAGCTAATTACTATCTGGCTATTGAATATTGCCACTAGTTGTCCAAAAACTGCATGGGGTGCCTTTAATATAGCTCTTTAGGTTGCACACTCAATAAGTGAATTGCTTGCCTTAGCTTCACTTCACCAGAATATATATATATATATATTTTTTTACAGAGGCAGTTGTTGTCGGGTTGTTCCGGGTCGGGAGACTATGTGGAGCTGTTAGGGGGGAATGGGGTGGACACCTCGCTGATGTTCCCTGTAGCCGACCTCTGTTTCTCCCTCAGTGGGCTCGGTGAGTCTGACCATCTCATGTTTCCCTCTAGTGTCAATCTGTAATTTGTTATTGTAAAGGGAAGAAGTCTGACTTGTGCTGGACAATTACTATGCTGTATTAATGTTTGCTTTGCAATGTCTTTCTCTGCTATGCTTAGGCTCGCTTTTTTTATTTAACCAAAAATGTTTACTGTCAAAATTATCCAAACATTTGAAAGTCAGTTTGACACATTTAACCATGTTTACAAAACAACTCAAAGCTGTGTTTTATGATCCCACACATCAAAAGACTGTCCTCTTCAGTGTTACAGGGGCAAGATGTCGGAGGAATTTTAAAATATGTCTCCAATAAAATATATTATGACAGATATGCTCAGAGGAATACTCGAAAAGGACAGAACAAGAAATCTTTACTAATGGTGAATTGTTTGCAATGCAGATTTTATTTTACGACTGGATTTTCAGCTGTTTAAATTATCGGAAAAAATAAACACTCCATATTCTGCTATAGTTTACCTCTTTAATTTAACCTGTTATATGTTCTTTATACATTTGTCTTAATCTGGGTAGATTGGTACAATGAAAAAGGGTTCACACAGAAAAAATAGTTGTGATAACCAGGCCAAGTGCTGGCAAGAGAACAAAAATGCTCTTTAGTGCTCCAGTAAAGCATCAGTTTTCCTCTCTGACCCTTCAGCCCAGATGAAGATTGGTTGTGATAACTCGGTGGTGAGGCTGGTGTCAAGCGGGAACTATATCAACCGTGTTTCCTTCCAGTACAGACTACTGGAACAACGCGAACTCCCCAAGACCCAAGAGAACGCTCTGGATAATTTCTGCTCTGTGGAATGAAATCTCACACACACACACACACACACACACACACACACACACACACACACACACACACACACACACACACACACACACACACACACACACACACACACACACACACACACACACACACACACACACACACACACATAAACACAGGCACATACCTATGAACACAATCACACAGCCACCCATCTATCTGTAAATACAACAGTTTGTTTAATGCAGCCAATATAAACTTTGTATTGTTTTTGCCAGTTGTTTTATTTAGTTTCCTAAAATATATTCGCTTTGATCGTACAATATTTATTTTAAGAGCGATTTTCATTGATGTCAAATTTATGGAGGAAGATGGATTCACAGTTTACTTTTTAATCCTAGAAATTCTGTGATACATTATATTTTTTGGCAAGATAATTATTGTAAACCTTCCCTCTTTTGTTTTCAGTTCATATCAGTTTCTGTATTCTGGGAGGTTGTACATCTCTGCTGTCTTTTCTGTTTATAATGCCTTGACAATATAAAAATAAATATGACTTGCATGATAAAGCACACTTGCTATGGTCTGTTTTTTGAGTCAATGTTTTTATAAGCCTTTCTTTCCATTGCATTAAAGTACAGAGTGTTCACTGGGTGTTTGCTTTGATAGTTTGCTCTGCAAGATAAATCCATTTAACTCATAAGCAATATATTAAAGTGTGGGAATGTTCTTCAGTCAAGTCCTGCAAAGTTGTATTGGGTTTGCAGTGGTTATTTATCCAGCAGGAGATTGTTTTTTCTGTAGAAAAACTGAATCATAATAACAAACCAATATATTTCCTTGAAAAACAACTCAAATGTTCCTCCTGTTATTTCAGGCCAGTGGATGAAGGAGCAGAGATTTGGAAGTTGGTCAGGAGGGATTCAAATCAGCCCTTTTTTAGCCAGAACATTGATGAATGTTCCAGCTGGTGGATCGGCATGATATTTTGTGCAGGCATTTGCCGTTTCCAGAGCCCCCCACAATTCGCAATGAATTTGACATTTGCATTTTTTTTAATGAAACATCTCAACATTACAGTGAATGTGTTACAGACATGCCCCACCTCAGGATAAATTGTAATCACTAAATATCTACAAAACTTCAGACATTCCTGTACTGCTTCAAGTGCTCTTTGTGTTCAGTGCTATTTAGCAACTCTTAGCAGGGGAGCACACAATACTAAAATGGCGAGCATAATACCTGCTGAACATCAGCATTTTGGCATTTTCATCGTTATCTTGTTAACACACTTTTGAATTAATGTAATAAACTCATGTTTGTGCCTTTTTATGATTTATTGGAATAATTGTTCAATAACGTTGAAACATTTTCTTCTTAGCACACTAACATTGCATTTAGCTCTAAGCACTGCAAAGCCAAGAACAGTATAATTTAGCTGCTAGCATGCCTGTGGACTTATGCTGCCCTTCACCAATGTGAATGTTTTTTATAAATATCACGTGGTATGATACAATCCCATTATGTCTTAATGCTTATTTGAACATTGAGCGGGTGACCATCCATCAACAAAGAGCTTGATGCTCTGGTGCTAAACTGAGTTGCTTCTGCAGTGCCAAACAGTAATGACGACATTGTAGCACAGAGTGAATACCTTAAAGGAAGACTTCAGAAGAGTCTGATCCTGGAGGAAAAACTTGCAGTTTAGTCATTGATATATCATTGCTATACCCTGCAACAACATGTGTGTACATATAATAAAATGTGTTTGTCTATTGCAATTGATGAAAATGTGTGCTTGGCAGTCAGTATTAACAGATGACGCATGCATTTCTCTTCCTTTTTGTAATCCAATCTGTTCCAGAGAGGAACCCTGAAATAGCTTTCATAGTGGTTGAAACATAATTAAACTGGCTTAATACTGAGAGCACAGAATAATACACCACAATGTTCTAAAACTGTAATAATACAGGTTTGCTGTAATAATCTATTCCATACTGTACAGCTGTGGATCCTCAGTTTGAATGAATTCTCAGCTCTTAATGGGATTATCCCACAAGCCTCAGTGCTCTTATTCCCCTCGACCTCCTTCTAACTCGCTTGCTTTTGATGTTCTCCTTACGTGGAATTAATCTCAAATCTGCTCAGCCGTTATGATTCAATTAACCAGCGGATGTCTTTTTTCGCTCGATGTGTTGCCATTTTCAGTCTTCATTAGAGAATGATCAAACAGGAGAGATAAAGTCTGATTCTTTGTTTCTTGCACTGAGAATAGCAGCCATGAATGCTCTTTAATGTATTTATAGAGGCCTGTGATCGTGGACTGGAAATTAGTCTGTCACTTTTCAGGCTAAAAGGGTTGGAAGTCTTCATGGATGAGATGTGACCCTATACAGAAAGAGACATGCCTGCGTTGTTATTATTAACATTGAATTAACCGAAAGAGAAAATTATGTTTATTTAAGATATTATTTACACTGGATTGGTTAGTGAATAAACCACAGAAGGCAAAATCTGTCACTATTCTTTCTCTCAATTTGTTTTCCCCTTTCAAAGTGTGTTCTGTATTTTCTATGAGAGTGTTGAAGATGATTTATAGAAAATGTTATGGGCTATTAAAGAAATGACTACATATAGGTGAAATATTAATTTGGCATAGAGTACAACCTTTTTTGTAAGGGAATCATTCAGTTTTGTATTTACAGAACATTTTTTTGTACTTGAACTATAATCATTTATAAGTTATATCACTGTTTTTTAGGTTTAGTCACATCTGTTACAGAGATTTTTTGGGGGTTTCCCAGTTTGTTAGTGCATGTAAATGGTTTGCAAAGTTCACATCAAAGGGAGTTTCTCTCCCATACACCCCCTTGCCTGAAACGCCTCGATTGTAGTATATTGTTTCTTCCGTGACACAGTGACATCACTATGTAGGACTCCTGCTTGTATTGGATAGTGCTCAAACACATTGTATGTGATAGGCTATGGGGCGGTACATCTCTAAGCAGTTTATCATTCACCACAGAGTCGGCAAGCTTACCAATCTGAAGAATGGGCTCAGAGAAGAGGTGCTGTAGCACAGTCAGTGTGAGAAAAATAAAGAGCTTTTTGAAGCTTGATGTCACACTAGAGGTACACAATTAAATTATGAATCCTGAAAAGGGCATATTAGTGGCCCTTTAAATGAGGAACTTTTACTAAATGTCATTTAGCTGACTTTTTGTTTTTTACAGTTCAACTTATAATAAGTGTGATTTTAGTTCCATAAAAGCCCTTCTAGGGACGAGTGTTGCAAACTACCATTCGCTAAAAACACTATGATACTTGCATCGGATAGCTGTTTTCAGTCTGTCAATGTATATTGTATCTGTCCCTACCAAATAAACGATAAATAAATAACAGCTTGATTCCAGCAACTACATTAGACACTACATTAGATTTGAACAATACTATCCTTTTAAGTGTTACATACAGAAATTGGAAGGTTTTTAAAATATTTTTTTACTGGCCATGTCTGTCGTGTGATGTTATCCCAGATGTGCCTCGAAATCGTCATTCAATTCATCATTTTTTGAACTTATTATATAAATCATATCCAGGCTTTGGAATAAAAAGCAAGAGAAGTTTAATCAAGAACAGATTGAGTAGGATTTTGCAGTGCAGAAGACTCACCGAATGACTTTAAGTGCAGGCAATACTATACACTCATTTTTGTGAATTTTACCCTTGTCCTTTAATCTGGTATTGCAGTATAATTACCCCAGTTAATCACACAGTGACCCCCTGGGTGCAAGTGAGTTGTTCACTTTTACAAAATGGTCAACAGCTTTTAATTTGCATTTTGTTATTTTACATCAATCATAGGGAAAGTACCCAATAGAGGGAGGCCAAAAAGTACCACTTATAATAAAACACTGCTTCAATAATAACATATCAATGATGGAAGATTCACAACAGAAGGTGTTTGTTTTATTTTGGTGGAAAATTACCTTAATCAATTATTATTATTATTATTATTAATTATGACAATCAAGTATGTAACAAATTTACCAAAAATATGTAGCAAGACTAAATGATTTGTCATGATGACATCAACATTATCTGAACTGATTTTAAAAATCTAATTTGAGAACTGATACACAAAGGGTTCTGAACTTGGTGGTCTCAGAACATATTTACATATTAATACTATTCTGACCATTCTCATGTTTGTGTGTCATCCTTTGATTATACCACCCTCCACTGCCTGGTTTCATGAACTACACATGTGATAATGCACGGTAAATAAAGGTGCAAAGCGACTTTGTTAGATTCAGTCCAAAGTAACAAAAATTGTGGTAAAGCTGTTGTTGAAATATTAGCAGGTTAAAAAATGATACAGATGACCATCAAAATAATTAAAGATGTACAATGTGATAAATAATTTCTTTTCAATGGGCCGCCAAGATTTGAGCATTTACAGGCTTCATTAAGGTCTCTAAATGTTTAAAGATTACCACCGCCTTACTGTAACTTATGTATGATCAGCAGTTTCTTTCACATTTGAAAGCGTTAAACAATGAAGCAAATTCCAATTTTTACAGCATGGAAAGGTAAACATGAGGACTTAAGGGTTCAAATGAACAGTGTGATGATGGCTATGGGCATTAAAAGGAGAGGGACTAAGACTCCAGTGTGTTTCGCTCCATTACACAGGTCCCCAGCACAGCATCTGACACTGACAGAATCCACGTTATTGCACATATCACTTCTCATGCATTCTTTTGTGATCAAATTTTCAGCAACTGCAAGAGAAAAGGACAGGAAGTGTTACATACAATAAGATCAACTATATGATAATAGTCACAGAAGTTCTGGCTAATCAAATCACACCATACATAATAATAATATAAAAGGTAATAATAACATATCAAAGCCACAATATTGTGGTAAATTCATCTTACCGATAGAGGTGCTACAGCGGTCATAATTTTCAGCACAGTCCCAAACATGAGTGCAGGAGCCCGGGTTTGCACTCCAGCAGGTGAAACACTGTAACCCACACACTGCTGGCAAAGCAGAATGTACATTTTTCACAATGACCACAACTTACTGATTTTTTGATTTATTTTACAGCTCTTACCTCCTATAAGCATCATACAGATGATCCCCAAAGACACACACAGCCTCATTTTGAGTCAAATGGGAAAACCAAGGATTTGAAAACTTGTCAGACCTCTGATGATGTCCAATGAATGTTATCCATTCCCTGGTGTATTTTATATCCACTGTCGTAATAACCCATTGGGCTTATGTCTTAGTATGTTTGGATAGCTCAGAGGGGAGTGTCCACCAGTTTTCCTTTATTGTTGAACATTTATTTAACGTTTAATCATTAATGTTTACCTGGTTCTCCACAGTCGGACCAATTCATCATCAATTCAATTTTCAAAAAGATTCCAGTGTCAAGGAGAGTTTGCTTAACCTGAGTTTCATATTTGTCCCTTGGGTGTGTACATTTTCAAAACACTTGAACCATCTGTGGTGAAGCTAAAGCTGAAAATACCAGTTAGTGTAAACACTATTTGTTCTATGTGAATTACAATCTTACATATTCACTATCCCTGCTGAGAACATCTAATTGTATTCCCTGCCAGATACATCCTAGCCTCATTGAGATTAGAATAATTGCAGCATTAAACCTCACCAACACACACTCATATACACACTAATCTTGTTAATGTAGATCTTAATGGCATTAGTAGATCTACGTCATTAATCTGCTGCCAGAAAAGGAAGAGCAACTCAGAAAGACTTTAGGACTTACAAGGGCCATTCACCCAAATAACTAATAAATTAATATCTTCATTTAATATCGAAAAGTGTAATCCACACTCAAAAGCATCTATTAAGATACAATACATTTGTTTTACTGTAGTATTGACCAGCCCCCTTTGTTTGTTCTGTCTGGTGTTTGCAATGAGCTTGACCGTTTACCCCTGGATTAAACGCCTGAGAAAGGTGAGGTCTGAATGCCAGGTTATCCACCAGCTGCTGAGAAGTGATCCATCCTTTGGACAATTTTTTAGTTCCTGATGCTATTTAGTTCTTTACTTGGTGCTATAACAGTGGCTATAGTCTTGTTTGTGGGTCAGGACAAGCAGGGGTTCAGCACTTAAATATATAGTTGCAAAGTTTTTGAGATTATTGTCCAATATATAGCTTCATTTTATTAAGACTGGCAGTCAGCCATGGCCTCTTTCTGAGGGAAAGAAGGGACTAGAGTGAGTAGGCGTTGTCGTGCGTTCTTTTCAGTTTTAGCCAGATAACGCTCTTTCTAATTACCTTGTTTTTTATAAGATGTTTATACTATCTAATTTATTGCATTTGAGGAAAACAAACAATAATAATACATCCGTTTCTTCAATCAAGTTTATTCTGTCTAGAATTAATGTTCACGTCATTTATTTATCGTGTATGTAAGTAGGTCCAGTGCTATACAGAGCATGAATATCTTCTCAGACCAACAGTTTAATTAACAGTGGTTGGAGTGCCTGCTCTTTTCCAGGATACCCAGCAGAGGTGCTGTTCACTTCCTGAACTGAGGGATGGGGGAGGGGATCTTGATATCCTGCCCCCTCTCCAGTCTCTTCTCACATTCAATCAGGTAGTTAACGCCATCAACGACTAATTGTACCAGCTCCACCTGTGAACATGTTGTAACGTGTCAAAAATCACACATTTAATGTGGTTAGAGTTACACAGGTTCAGGTTACACTATACATATATACAATATATGTGAATGATTTATTATGGTTCTAAACTTAAGGAACTCTTAAGTAATATTCATCTCACTGTGGGGCACGATTTAAAGCATAGGAACTATAAGCAAACAAGTGAAATTAGCTAGTGTGTGTGGATGGAAAAGAGTAATGTCCAGATAGAAGAAGTTGATGGTTGATTAACCATTCAAAAGGTGCAATCATTAATGCATTATATTTGGTACATTGTTAGTGTTGTCTAATTGCAATGCACCATCCCCACTCCCTTATATAAATTACTTTCTAGCAAGATTACCTAATTCACAGGATGTTTGCTCCCTGAGCATAGCCTTTCAGGAAGGATTGACTGTGGTGGCAGATCTAGTAACATCCATAACCATGACCTTAATAATGACCTTTAACAGACTTAATTGATAGTGTGCGTTGGAGACTGTCCTCACAGTCTGTAGGAAAGTGCCGCAGGAAAGGCTCAGCTCAGGAGAAAGAGGTCTATTATCTTACCTGGCATATCCCTGCCTGGATTACAGATTAAAGAACCGCAGGGGATATTCTTATTCACAGCACCTGTTGGGATGTCTGTTGTCCCCATTGTGACTCGGTGTTTTCCTGCCACTAATTTCTACTTTTACTTCAGCTTCTTCGTCAGGTGATTACCTCTGACTTGCCAAGACGGTCGAGGTTAGAGATGTCGACGGTGTCTCCAGTAGCTGCCGAGTCCACACCACCAGTGCCTCTCTTCTGTAGCCTCAGGTTCTCCAGGATCTTTTTGAAGCGAGGGTCCTTAACAATAAACATTAAACATCAATATGTTGAGAATACAGGACGAAATAGGTGTTGTTTGAGGTGAACTGCCTGTGCATTTGTTTTAATTACCCTGCTGAGCATGGGCAGACGGACATGCACACCCGCCCTGAGCCCAGTGCCAAGGTTAGAGGGGCAGGTGAGGATGTAGCCCAGACGCTCATTCCACATGAACTCCCAGCCTCTCTCCTGAATTAGATGCTCCACCTAAAAGTTACAAGATAATATTGTATTTTATACTTTTCTGAACATACATTTGAAATATAGTTGCAGTAGACTGAAGATTAGTCAGACAAATAAGGCTCTACTCCTTGATTTTTGATGTGGTAATTATATTTTATTTTCTTTATTATATTTTGTATGTGAGAGCTACTGTAAGTACTATTACCAATACTTGCACTTAGATAAACTGCGTGCATTATTATTATTTCTTTTAAATGTTTTCAAACTCTACACATGCATACCTGTTTAAGTCCTCTACAGAACCTTTCAAACACTCTCTTCATGTTTCCTCCTTTCTCCATTGATATGATCCTTGTGTGGTCCTCCTCATTGATCCAGATTAAGAAGTTCTTCTCGTTGTTGTGCCTGAAACACCCATAAAAGCAGAAATAAATTCCAATCCAGAGCTAGTGTTTATGTTAGTACTAATCTGCTGATTCAATTGAATCATTCTCAATGGGCTATCAAGGCACAGGTAGGGAGGGGAGGTTATCTAAAAACGATGTTATCTAGTTCTACAGTATAATCCACTTTTCTGTGCTCATATTGGTCCTGTACTTTCTAATGGTGTCTGTTGTCAGACAATATTTCCTTAATAACCCTTTGCATCCAACACATAGATAAATATCATGAAATGGGACACTGCAACATTGCTTGAAAAAAATGGTATGACTACAGCCAATCAGCACTATTTGTTCTAGACTGGGATTCTTCTCGTCTTACCAGATCCCACGAGCATCAGGCCAATCTCTGGCCATCCCGGCTGCAGTGAGCAGAGGTGACACAGGTTTATCAAACAGTAGGTGCTCCTGGTGGCCAGTAAAGGGACAGAGGAATCATGGGGGACATTAGTTGACAAAAGAAATCGGAAAACAAGTAGAGAAGCTTGTCAATAGTGTGTAGGTGGGTATGTTTGTGCACTTACATCAATGAGGTGTTGCTGCTCTCTATCAGACATCTCTCGCAGGCTGTAGTAGCGCCCAGCCAGGTCACCCTTCAGGCCGGACAGAGCGGTCACACACACTCGCTCCACCTCACGTCGCTCAGAGCGTGAGCACGCAGGTGGGAGACTCAGTCCACGGATGCTGCGCCCGGTACGGACACGACTTGACAGCACGTAGCGCTCATCAAACATTCCTGAGGTGATCTGGTAGGGTGAAAGCATTACGTCACTGTGTGTGGCAGTTTGTGCAGGTTATAGTGGGAGGATGGGATTGAAAGAAATTATTTATGAGAAATACTGGGGTAACCTTTGAAGCATCCAAGTCAGTGGGGTGCTTCATTGTTCGAGGATCGTAGCCATTGTGTCTATCCTTGATAACAGGATCAAAGAGCTCAGCAAACAGCTGATAGGGAAAATAAAACACTTCATTTTTCATCTCATTTTAGGATTGAAGAATCAACAACACACTACAAGCATGAATTCCAACCTCGTAGCTCTCCTCATCTCCAGCTACCATGCCCACAGTCTTGATAAAAGGGTGTCCAGGGTTGTCCACCCCAGTCTGGATGCAGTGGTCTATAGTCCAGTTGTTCGAGGTGGTTTTGTCCCTTAGGTGTCCATAGATGGTGGGGGTCAGGGCTGCTGCCATGCAGTTGTTGTGCTTCCTCAGGTCAGGGAAATCAGCGCTGTTGGAATTTAAAATCCACATACTTAGTGTTTGGTCAAGAAGCTTTACAACTTGCAAAACTGTTTTAAAGTCTGTAACCTAAGGCCAATCCCGTTATAAATAATAATAAATTCATACATGTCTGCATTTTAAAAATGCATTTCCAAAGCTTGTTTTGCATGTATGCCATGCATTATGTTTGAATGTACCTACATGATGAACTGAATTAATGTCTTCTTTTATGGAAACAGTAATATAGGCATTTTGGCTGTAGGGTTTATTTTTGAAATACCTCACACATGTACCTGGGTGGATAGAGCTTCCTCCTCTCAGCAGCAGCAGTGTTGTCACAGAGAAAGTATCCAGATGTAAGAGTGCCAGCTCCCACACTGGCCAGAATCACAGCCGTGTTACGGCCAGACATCATGCGGGTGAAAGAGTTTGCCATGGTTACCTGGTCTTGGTTATTACCTGGTGAAAGGTCAGAGGGTAAAGGTGTTTATACAGTGTGGTACGATTACTTTTTCTTAAGTGAAAGATCTGAATACGGTGTCTACCACCGTGTTCTGTTGACGGTCATCAAGTATCATCAACGTTTATTACTTAAGTACTTTAGTTTACCTCTGAATACCAAAATGTATTTACACTGCTTGTGGTTATAGCTGTTTTATAGTTTTTTCTTTTGGGAGTTATATATGACAGCTTATGTGCTTATGTTTATATGTGCTACAGCATCCTGCCTGAATGTCACAGATGGCATCTAGAAGAGCATTAACACTCATCTTCAGACCAAACAACTAATTTCATTAAACTATCTAGTCCTCAAGTAACAGATACAAATTAAGTCTAATTGATGAGATTATTTTCAAACTAGAGAAGAAGACTTCTTATAGGTCGTTTCATGAGCACCCCAGGCTCAGGTGATCAGATAATTTGTGATCAAATAAGTAGTTATGTATATAGCATCATAAAAAAGAATTACATTTAAAATGAAAGAATTTCAGGATATTTCAATAAGCTACTTTATCTTTGCACATAACCCATTAAACATTCTATATATGTCTTAATCTATAGGATGAAGTCACCTGACATGCACACCCACACACAGTATTTATAGTCAGGTTATAGTGAGGTTAAGCTGAAGTGCCAGTTTAGAGGTGGCATCAGCCCAAGACAACATATGATCCTGTCTGACAGCCTGGACTGCTCAGCTGGGTTCAAACGGGAACAACATAAAGACAGAGAGTGGGCTTTAGGTGAGGAGGACTAAAACATAGAAAATACGTGAGTGGAAATTGATTTGGAAAGGAATTGTGGACAAAAATACAAACTTGTTGGATGTATTGAAAGAATTCCCACAGGCAACAAAAAAGAAAGATTTGTAAAGGAGAAGGAGTGGGTGATTCTAGTAAAGGATGAGTGAGGGTCAGTTGGGATGTGACATTAAGGTCAGAAGGAGGGCCAAAGGTTAAGAAGAGAGTGGAAAGTTTGGATTAGACTGATTCTTGTCCCAGACTTGAAGATTAAATGAAGAGGGAAGGTAATGAAGAGAGGCACCTGTGACATGTAATCTTTCTAAAAAGAGGAAACACAAAAGGGAGAGGAGCAGTTGTTAACAGATTGCTGTCTAGCTGTTGACATCAGGCAGATTAAGAGGCCCTAACACAAGAGACAGCTGATGAACATTGTGTATTCAAACATACTTGAAACTTCTATCAAATATGATTAGAATAAGGGATCACAAATAAATCTAATTCAAGTCTTATGCATACTCTACAACAATATAAATGTTTGGGTTTTTTTTAAATCAACTTTTAAGAGGACTGTCTCAAGATGGATAAAAACAAAAGTGAATAATGTATACAATTGCAGCATAAAAGGCAAGAAATATTGAAAAGAAAATGAGCTGAGGGGTGAGGATGGTTTATTACTCACCTGAGGTCTTTCTGAAGAGTTGAGGCAGCAAATGGCCCGTGTGTTTCCTGCAGCTCAGTCCGGTGAGGCTCGATCTGCAGAATGAGAGCAGACTGAAGAACCGAGTTGGGATGGGTGCACTGGCTCAGGATTAGCCTCTCACTGCGCAACAGACAGAAAATCCTCTTTCTACTGCCAGTCAGCATGTCTGTCAGTTTGCCTACAATATTACTTCCCATGCCAATCAATGGCATCTTAAATTGAGTAAGCAGAAAAGGGTTTATGTTTAAAGTAAAGCAATTTTTTTTATTTAACTTTTTTGAGATGAATGCATTGGTAAATATTATTAGATCCCCTATACTTATTTTCTTTCCCAGCAATTCAAGTGCAGTATTAATGATTTTCACCCACCAATGAGCTGCTGTCTTTGACTGGAAAGGGCTGGGATTTCGCACCAACAGCGTTCTGGTAAACTTTGACTAACTGTCATTTAACTGTCCCTTGGAAACAGGAGTCATGTTGGTTAATTTGCTACAAAACTCCTGCTGAGACACAAATGCTTGCAACCTACAACTGCCAGCCTCCAATTGGTTTATCAGCACTAAAACCTGACAGCATATCCCACACTAACAACTTGTCAAAGTTCCTCGACAGCATTTGGAACGATGACTTCAGCGCCTTGCAAAGCCACTCAACTTCTGATTCACACATTACCACTTGTTTCTTCACACTCTTCTTCTCTCCCTTTCACTCACTCTAACATTATCTCCTGCAAGAAACAAAAAAACAGCAATGTTGATTGTTCTAACCGTGAAAAGTGAACGCACATTCAACAGGGTTTCCTTTTCATACAGGTATACAGGTGTACCTCGTTTTGATATTAAAGCTGGTAAATATTATGTAATGAAATATTCCCTCACCATATTAATTGATTACTCAAATACATAACATGTTAGCTGCAAGTTTAATGTCTAAAATCTTCTCAGGGTAAATTAGAGAAACGAGAATATTTTCTCTATTTTTTACACTTTTGCGTTTAACCGTTAAACTTAAAATCAAGGAGCGGTTTATACGTTTTGCACACAGGTCATGCATCTACTGTAGCAAATAACGACAATACTGTACATGACCACCAGGTGGCAGGATGGCATCAGTTCCAGATAACGATTCATGACAATATGGAGGCCTACAGACAGATATGATTTAAAACCACACATGTGACTATAGTCATTTTGTCCCAGTCTCATGATCCTGCTTAAGTCTACTTTGAGACCTCATTATCAAATTGAACCCATTGATGGGCAGGAGGATTTTTGCCAAAATAAACTGTTCTCTGATCATACAAAGCAAACATTTAACTCCCATGGTTTTTAAAGTGTCATCCCACTTAGTAGATTCCTCTAAAGAGTGGCCGCTGTTTAGAGGAATCAGAAGAAATCTAATATCTCAATGATGCATAGCCCGAGAAAATACACAAACATATAAGGCATGTTGAATTTATTTCTCCTCTGCATCAACAAGTGAAAAATGCAAACAAATACACAAAAATAAAAATACAAATATGGCATCCTGTATGTAAAACAAACACTTAGAAATACAGATGCAGTGCAAAAATGTTTTTTTTCTTAAAGCAAAGCCTCTAAACATTTCCTTTTAACAATCTGGAACAAGGTTATTGTTGGAGGAGGAATCTTTTTTTACTGAGGAGTGCATCACTTCCAACACTGCTACTCCATAACGACAGGCTGATTTGCAGATGACACAAGCTGAAAGACTATATGTGATGGCATAAGCTACATTAAGAGACAAATGTGCCAGATTTGATGGACAAGATATTGTTTCTATGCCTTTAAACAGAGCCTCCTGACAGCTACAGAGACAATATTAAAATAGAGAAGCAGAGGGAGCGTCCAGTTAGACATGCACAACATGCAGCTGTTGTGTACATGCAGGACAACTATGTTGATCATATCAGCAATACAGAAAACATTCTGGTTATTCAAATGCTACATCTTTTTTACGTTCAAAAGACATCGGTTTTTTTCTTCAGAATAAAGTTAAACAGATTTCTTGCAAGACAAGAGGCTGGGATGCAAAACTATATTTCATCATCAAAGCAAGATAGACAAAAAACAACAACAATAAATTAATATTCACAGCAAAACAATATGTCATCAATCATATGATATGTATGGGGTCACTATATACAAAATAGCATAAATACATTATCTGATGAAATAAATAGCATGGTAAATAACGATCATACTGTCACTCAAGCAAAGCTACATCTCAGAGAGTGCAAAAACGGTCCCAGCTTACATCCAAGTTACACACTAGGACTAACTACACACGTCAGTATCTGACAATTTGTAAAAGCCAAAGAAATAAAAGTGCACATATACCAAAGCTTTGGGTCAGTAGAGGTTATTACAATGTTTAAACACTAGAAGGAGATATTTGCTGCAATGACTTTACTGTGTTTACACTAACATGCTACTGTTTAGTCACATTACCTATTTTCTTAAGAAAACATTGTGGGGAGATTGACCTACACTAGTGGAAGGCACTGATAAACGTTTTAAATGTTGTATCATTCATGAGGACATTTCTTTTTTTTAAAAGCTTTCATTTGTAAATGGAGGTCTTTAAGCAAAAAACTTACTAAAGACAAATACAGAATTCAGTTTTTCTTCAATGGCAAAATGTACCACTTCATCAAAATATATCAAATTTCCATTAAAAATTATCCAAATGTTATTATCTTTCCACAATATATTTGAAGGCTTAAAGGCGTCTTTTCATACCTAGCCCACTGAGGATGCATAGTGGCTTAGAGTCACCCTGGTTAGAGTGAAGCATGCTAAGCTGAGGGTCAGGGGTCAGGTTGAAGGCCATTTAGACAGTTACATCCCAAGCTGCAATCATGCAAGTTTTATGCGGTGACCATAATGACATAAAGCATTTTTGGGGGGCTTTTGATCTAGGACATGGCACGGAAATGCACAGGCAACAGAACACAGACAACAGCACAGAGACACAAGACATCTCTCTGAAACACTATCTGTATATGCTACATCTCTGTTACATCCACTGTATTACACACATCATACACTTCATGCTCTCAGCCTTTCCTGCACTCTCAGGCTGTCTGAAGAAGTGTGATGTTATGCGCACCACACGCTCCACTGAGGAATGATGAGCGCACATAGTGAAATTTCCTCATAACCCTCACACTGTGCAACTTAAACCTTTCCTCCTCTTTTCCTTGGAGATTATAACTCAGCAACCTTCTCATGCTCCCTCAGTCCCTTGCAAAAAAAACAACTGTCCAACCGTCGTACTTGACTATAAAGATATCTCTCACTTCAGTCAGTATCACTCTTAGCTTCATTTCCATGTTGCTCTCAAATCTCTCCAATTTCCTCCTGATTGATGAGATTACGTGGGCGTGTTGCCCTCAGGGGGTCCAGGTCTGGCAGGCTCCCACTGGCCACAAACAGCTGTAACTCAGGCAGGGAGCCTGGGCTCGATCTTCAGAGAGAGATCATAGAGTGTGTCTTCATCCATGATGAGAGTCTTATCTAGCAAGTACTGGGTCACCTGGACAGAAAATATACAAGAGAGGCATATTGTCCTGAACAGCAAAGTATTTGTACATCTATGGCTTCTTTTAGTTGTTTTTAATTAAAGACTGAATTGTTTAACTTTTTTAGCACCTAGATGGTCTTGAACGTCCTAATAGGGAATTAATACAAATGGTTATGCAAATATAGAGCTTAACTCAAATTAAAAGGTAAATGGACTGTACGTATAGAACGCTTCATGAGGTATTTTCGAGCGCTTTTCACATTTACACACCTGGGTCGTCGTATCACCGTTGGCCACGTTTGGTAAAGATACATCGAAATGAACTTCAGAACTCTGTATTTTACAGTACTATATACATAAAGTTTACCATTTATTTTTCTTAAAATATTTTGTCCATGCAATCACGGTCTGCTTTGCTGATGTAACAGAGAAAAACGACTCATATTGTGAAGATATGTAATTAAGTACCTTGGCTTGATGCTCTATTCTGTACGGAGTCTGCTGAAACTGGCGGATCTCTCTGATGATGTGAGATATCTAAGGGAAATGTGGAATTTAAGTGGATATTTAAAAACAGGTTTACATGTGATGTTAATTTGCATAATTTGTATTCATTTATGTGCCTACCATCCTCATTTTGGAGAAGTTAACAAGACCTTCGTCTGTAAAGTTGGGTGTCCCCTCCTCAATAAAGGCCAGATCTGTGAGATACATTCCCAGGTATGGCACACTTGGAGGGTTGCAGCTGGGAAAAAAAGTGTGAAGGAATTATGAGCATATAGATGTCAATACATACCACACTATTTGTGTATATTGATTGATTTGCAAAGTCTCACTTTTTCAGGGTCTCCCTCAGATTTTTAAACCTTCCCTCAGAGGACACAGTCTTCTGTAGTTTGTCCATCAGGGCTTTGGTCTGGATAAGATCACAAATATATATTTTATAGATAAAAATGCATTAAGTAAGACTATTTTGAACAACAAGAAGGAACTTGCAGATGTCCTATTAATAAGACATAATGATAATACAATTACAAAATCAAATTTGCTCCTGCCTCCGAACACCGCAGAGCCCAAATCACTTTTTTTATCCTTCTATACACAGTTAAACTATAGTTTTTAGGTATGAATAGAGTATTGATGGGGAATTATTCCACCTGTTTGCTGATTTTAGCCCACGTCTTCTTCAGACGGTAGATGGCGCTGCGATTGAGCGCAGATGTGATCTCCAGGACTCCGTTGTAGTTGTTGAGACAGCGGCAGATGTCAGCCACAGCGACCCACTTTTCTATGGAGTTGGCCCTGGAGCCCACATCGGTGTGGGTCATAATCTGTGATGCCACCAAGTTACTCATCTTCAAAAGGAGAAGAAAAGAGAATATGATGAAGTTAAGTGATGGATATTTAAAGGGTAAAAAATATGTCCTTTACATTTTTTAATAGACATTTTGGAGCTCACATCATTGAAGTGTTGAGTAGTTTTCATGATGTATGGTGTCCTCTCGGTCTTATCCACCTTCATCCAGCCCTGTCCCAGGAACTCTCTAAGAGAGGGGGCAGAGTAATGTGGTAAGTAAAATGAGACCACAGACAATATAATGAAATGCAGTAATCCAAACAGGTATGGGTAGCAAAACAAATTAACTGAACTAGGTGTGCACTGCAATATTGTTGGAGGAAACTCTTGCATTGTCATCTAGCCAAATATAAAGCCAAATACAAATCACACATTTGTTTCCATATTAATTATTTAAAAGCTAGCTGTGTTTCTTATTGTTTTAGCTGTTTTTTGCAAAACATTAAAAAAATACAAGATGGGGATACATTAAAACTTTTAACTCTGCCGCTGATATGTAATTTCATAGATAAGTACTGTATATGTTATTTTAACTTACCAGCAGTAGAGGAATCTGCCATAAATCAAGACTTATGCATACGAAATAGGCTAAGATTTATTAAAGCTGGTGCAGATGTTTCACAAAGATGATCTGATGGAGAAACCTTTATCATAGCAACACTAGGCCACATACTGATGTCCATATTTTGTAGGTCAATATATCTAAAATAAAACCTGTGGTGATTAACTGGTCTTGTTATTATAAGCAGTATCCAAAGCTGATTTAGTTGTATTTGCCCTGATGCAGATCCCAGAGTGTGAGAGTTATGAGAGGACTTACTCATAAGGAATGCTTCTGAAGACGATGTGATCCAGAAGAGTGATCTGCTCTGCCAGCTCCATCGCTGAGAGAGACTCGAAACACTCTGCCTTCGGACAGTCGGCCTAAACAGACATACAATCAGACACACACAAGCACATACACACAAATGCATTTTCACACCAGATAATAAGGAGTTATAAATATCTAATAAAGAGACCGACTTTGATGAATATGTTGTATGGCAGTTGACAGTTCCCTGGAGACCGTCATAGTCATACAACGATGTGTACTTTGCACTATTGATTGCACTAGGCAATGCTTTTCACATCTTACAACAGTAATGTGTGTGTGTGTGTGTGTGTGTGTGTGTGTGTGTGTGTGTGTGTGTGTGTGTGTGTGTGTGTGTGTGTGTGTGTGTGTGTGTGTGTGTGTGTGTGTGTGTGTGTGTGTGTGTGTGTGTGTGCATGCTTGTGTGTGGGCATACTTGTGTGAGTGTGGATGTGTGTGGGTGTGTGTGGGTGTGTGTGTTTCCCTAACGTGATTAAGTCAATATCATAAACCAGAGGGACTCATGACCCCATGATTATTTCCATCTCTGGGAGTTTATAACGCATTTAGTTGAAGTTTGTTAGTACTTTATTTCATCCCAAAGAGGACCACATTATAATCATCATCAGAATTCTTTATTTATCTCGATGGAAAAATAAAAGCTGCTGCCTCAACTGGTCCTTGATAATAATGTGTTTACATCATGCAGTAAAGGGTAGACATTTTTTTTCTCTGCAGTTCACAGATGCTGCATTGATCCAGCAGAATAATATCATATCAGAATTATCAAGAAGTCCTGACAAGATGTTCGCAATGACGAACTTACCATCTGTAGGATGTCCTCTATCCTCAGCTGGGCATCGTCCTGCTCATCTTGAGAAAGGGCACTAGGAGACAAAGTGGAAAAGAATACACTTCAACTGAATAGTACAGAATACAATAAAACTGAATCGAATCTGATTTAATTGAACAGAACAGATTAGAATAGAACAGCATACAACGTAACTGAAAATAAACTCTCAATATAACAGAATGGAACAGAATTAAAGAGAATAAAAAAGAACAGATTACAGAACAATGTAGCAGAATACAAAAAAAAACATAGAACATAATAGGACTGAACAGAATATAGCAGAACGAATTGAACAGAATAAAATAGAAAAAATGACATACCAGAGCAGAACAGAATGGTACAACAGAGGATTGAACATAACAGAATTGATCAGACTAGAGTACAGTAGAACATTTCACAATAGGAAAGAATAAAGGAATGTTTCATGCCAATTTAATACATAAGACCATTTTATCGAAACACATTTTAAGCTTTAATGCTTGTGTGAGCCGTACCTTAATATGTTGGCAGTAGCTTTTCTCTCCTGAGGCAGAAGGTCAGGATCTCTGAGCACCTCCTCCAGCAGGCAGATCACCGACATCTTCAGCTCCCCATTCATCTCAAAGTCCTAAACACAAACACAAATCCATTTCTATTGTTCAAATGAACCTCAGGGTCAAGTTATGGGTTCTCCAGCATCCATCACTACATGTCCAACTTCAACTAGTACACTAACATCAACTTTTTCAATTCTTAATTCTTTTGTCTTAAACTCTGTGTTTGGTTTGAAAAAACACAATGACGCTTTAGGAAGAGTTTCAGGTGATAAGGTGGGTGGGTTTTACCTTGGTTGGTTATTGGCAAATGGTTGCAGAACCCAAAAATACACCAAAATCTGATCAGTATATTTTCAGGCAGCTTTTAATAAAGACGGTTCAGGACAAAAAGAGGGAGAATCATTGTCATAAAACTTTTTCAATCTCTTAACAGAGAGGATTATTTTATGTATAAAAGATGTGAAAAAGTGGATTTTGCATAATAGGTGACCTTTAACATGTTGTAGTGATTTCAATTCACATTGCCATAATTTAGAATTTGTTAAGATTTGGAAACGGACATACAAAAGACAAAGAAGTGAATGTTTTATACTTATAATATATACTAATATTATATTGTATCCAACTGTTGTTTAGGTGATTAAAGTAGGTTGCATCCCAAGGTAGTTGTAATGCATTGAGAGATATATTATGTTATTAAGAGTAACTTAAGTGTTACAATCTGAAAACTGTAGAATGAATTGGTAAAATAGCAAGATGTCTTTCTCAAGCTAGTCCTTTCCATTGAATTACTGATAAATTAAGTTAACAAGGTATCACATTGACTGATACAAAAGTCTTTTTAAAATCTATCCGGTAAATCACTTTTAGCCAGATCATCCTGATGAAAAGTGTTTGTAGTTGTATGCATGAAAATTGACTTTTTTCTAGTTTCCACCTATTTGTCTGAGCAATCATCAATCACTGCTATACAATCCTTTATGTCTGCATACATTGCTCCTCCTGTACCCCCTCATTCCTCCAAGCCATTACTGCTTCTTTTCCTCTCTTTTCCCTTTCACTCCCTCCCCAATTCAACTCCTGTTCAAAGGTCAGTTTTAACAAGCTCTTTGGCCTCCCAAAGCGAAATACGAGTGGATGAATAAGTGTGCGTGTTTGTGCTTTGCCTCTGTGTTAATAAGCTGAGTAAAGCTGGCCTGTCATCACGGTATTTTGTGCTACTGAAGAAAATACATAAAACAGATCGATTCAGTTGGACCTCTGGGGGGGGGAGCTGGCAATTACTGTGATGTTCACTTCATTAGAGGCAACACTGGCTGTGTAGCAGAAGAGTAGGTGGACTGAGGCGAGTTGAGATGGTTCTACAGTTGACACGACAACAACGTTCAGCGTGTGTTTGTGTGCATATGGCTGTTTATATGCTCAAGAGAGGGCACTGGAGCAGAGAGAACACACAAGACACCTGCTTTAATGAGACCACAGACTTGATCACCTAAGCACAAACAAGGGACCACACACACACACACACACACGCTCAGACTGACCTGTGAGTGTTTGGACACCCAGTGCCGAAGCACGTTGAGAACTCTGTTAGTTGCAGCTCGGCGGATGATAAACTCTTTATCACAAGTTCTTTCAGAATTATTAAACACTGTAGAGAAAAAAAAAGGAGAAAGAGAGACAGAGAGGATGAGTTATTACTGTGTGGATATATAATCCTACAGTAATGATTTGGGGCTTATATCAATTTAACAACTAATGAAAATCAGTCAGTGGTACAAAAGAATTGCCTACTAAACCTATTAAAGTAACAATATAGCACTTAATAAAAGTATTTCAAATGTATTTCCAATTGTAAAGGCTAAAATCACACTTATTGATAATCCACAGAGAGGAGGGGTTTATAACAATCATTTAAACATAGATCTCTGTTTTGCTATTTGGTGGATCAATCTATTATTTTAATAAGTCGACATTTTGTGATTTTTATTATGAGCTGATCATTTACTTTGCATGTAACATACAAACACTTTTGGTGACAAAGTAAAAGATACTATTTTACATTAAGGGTGTGTGTGTGTGTGTGTGTGTGTGTGTGTGGGTGTGTGTAGGTGTGTGTGTGTGTGTGTGTGTGTGTGTGTGTGTGTGTGTGTGTGTGTGTGTGTGTGTGTGTGTGTGTGTGTGTGTGTGTGTGTGTGTGTGTGTGTGTGTGTGTGTGTGTGTGTGTGTGTGTGTACCTGGTGGTGAACCATGTCCTGCTGCTGCTGTGGCGATAGCAAAGGCTGACGCGGGAGAGACTGAGCAGCGTGAGTTCTCCCCTGACTGGACTGCAGAGACACAGTTTTAATTTTTTTACCTAAAGCTCAAATACCCTATTATATTAATTGAAATACTTTTTTTTTTACAGCCCCCATTGTCCTTTATCAACCTCATCAATAACCAAAATTGTTGTTGTTGCTTGGTAACCGTCTTGTGAAATATTCCCATAAGAACTTCGGCAAACAATCAAAGATGATTTACTGCGCATGTAAAGAACCGAAATGTGATGGTTACGGTATGTCACTCAAACCTCATTTTCAAACTAGTTATTTGCATAAAGTCAAATTACTTTGTTGACAATGGCAAAGTATATTAAAGTCATGTACCAATTACTTGAGTCCTAAACATATGAAAAATATGATTATTCATCTGTACTAGGGTTTTTGAGTGTTTGGAATATAATCTACATAAATTATAGATGCAAAATATAAAATATTACAGTTAAACTATTTGTAATTTTGTGTCTTTGTCATCACTTACAAAATCCCAACCATTGTCATTGTCATTCCTGTTATGGACACATTTCAGACCAGAATTGGGGCTGTTAGCAATATGTCCAATAGCCTTCTCAAGAATATTAACTGTGATCATATCCAGGAAAAACAATCCCAAGGCACTTACAACACTCACAGTCACAAAGGACCAGTTGTGTGGACCAGTTGTGTCTGCCTCCAGGGTCAGGGAACTTTGCCTGGCTCTGCAGAGGGCCTCCAGCGATGGCACTGTGGTCTAGTTATGAGTCATTAAACCACACCAACACACATACTGTACATACAGTACACACACGCACGCACACACACATGCACGCACGCACGCACCAACAGGGTTACCTCCAGGCTGTCTGTAGCGCAGGTGACGAGGTGTGGAAGGGGAGCGGCTTGGAGACATGTCTCCTGCTTCACTGCTCTGAGGAGACTCTGGGATGATTTTCTCCAGCGACACTGACTCCAGCACAGCTAGACAGGAGAGAGACAACGCTGATGAGGATGAAGATGGTGATGGTACTCTCTACTACTCGACTGGAGAGTACTTTATTGCGCTTAAATTCAAAGCCATGCAGAGATCAGTTGGTACTTTGTATATAGTTAATTTTTTATCTGTTATTTTTGTATTTTACTAGTATTTTAAATCTCACAACAAGGACCATTTATGCACCAGCCATTTGTTTGTACATCAATATTTAGAGAACACTGCTAAGTGGCAATAATACATCTGGCTGAAACCAACCGCCAACTCGTATGTGGCACAATGGACGGAAAAACATTCAAACTAGGGACAATTGCTCGTAAAACACTGGATTTTTAAAAGACATCCGAAATGCACAAATGCTATGATAGCATTTGAAACTATCCCCATCAAGTTGCTTATTGCTACTGCTATTTTGAGTTAATTGGTAGAGAAGATTTGTCTTCAGGCACAGCTACCAGTCAGATTAAGAACTTCTTTCTAATTATGTTAGTTATTGTAAACTATACATTTTTGTTATTCAAATTCAATAAAAGTCATGAACAGTGTAAATTGTTGTGCTGTTGTTTCTTTTCTTTTGCAAAAGTGCTGGTAATATTCCAGGTATAAAAACGCCTTTCCATTTTTACATTTGTACTTAAAGAGGTGCAGGAACCCCTGTACCATATGTTTTACACTTATTAAACCATTCAATAACCCCTTGTTCCCAGTTTGACAGCATCTGCATAAGACATTTTGGTAACACTTTACTTGAATGGGTGTTCATAAGACTGACATAACATTGTCATAACTATGACATGACACCTGTCTCAAACATTAATAAATAGTTATGACAGTTGTCGTTAAGTGTCATTCGGTAAGTTATGTCACTTTTGATGCAAAGGTGACATTGTTTGAGATGTCCTTGTTATGACAACTTGACATAAACCAAGACAACATAAACATGTCATAGCAGACCTAACTGTCAAACTAAAGAAAAACATTTAGCTTGATATCTTAGCGCGACATTAAACAGTCATATATGGATGTCTGCTATGACATGTTTATGACAGGTGTTGTTGTCTTGGTTTATGTCAAGTTATCATAACAAGGACATCTCAAACAATGTCACCTTTACATCAAAAGTGACATAACTTACCGAATGACACTTAACGACAACTGTCATAAGTATTCATTAATGTTTAAGACAGGTGTCATGTCATAGTTATGACAATGTTATGTCAGTCTTATGAACCCCCATTCAAGTAAAGTGTTACCGACATTTCTTTGCTCATTCAATCAGATTTTTCCAGTAATTTGTCTTCCACGTGTATATTGCCACTATGTTAAGTAAACACTGTCGATGCTCTTATTACTGCTATGGTATCCTGACGTTTTGCATGGAAAACTAATATTTAAATTAATTCCATTTGGATCTGTTGATAGACAGACATTTCCTATTTCACTTGATGGCTTTTCAACATATGCTCAGAAAGTGCTATTGGCTTTTTGTCTCCTGGTGAGCTGTTAGCTTCTGCCAAGCACGCTCACACACACACACACACACACACACACACACACACACACACACACACACACACACACACACACACACACACACACACACACACACACACACACACACACACACACACACACACACACACACACACACACAAACTGTACATATGTGTGCGAACATTCTAATGAACTCACTGCAACTTGTCCTTGCTGTGCTTCTTCATATGCCCTGAAACTCTCTTTCCCTTCACAGAGGGATGTGTAACACCACTGTTAGAAGATATGAGCATGTGCAAAGGGAAGGCAACTTAGCTGACTCAAGCTCACAAGTGTGAGGAGATAATGATGCCCCACCAGGCGCCTGTGCTACTCTTACTGGGAACACTTCACACTGTGCCATTTGAGGAGTGACCTCCAGCTCTTACAAAGTATTTCAGTACACCAATGAGGCTTTACTGTATATTTCAATGTTCAGTCCTAGAATATATGGTGAATTAGGGTATAGTGTATAAGCTAGGCACAGTGTAAAATCACAGATTGAGGATTTAGATCATCTGCCAGGGTTACAAAATTCAGCTGTTACAGATCCCCCAAAATCATCATTACAATACACATTTTTTAACAAAAAGAGTTTTACATCTGTATTTCTGTTACCACCTTAATAACTATGCATAAAAAGATAAGTTGACAGAAATGTGTGAATTTACCTTTCACACCAAAATGTGCTGAATAATTTAATTGGGATAACCTCTCATTTAGCTATTGGTGTACTCCAGGGACTGTCAGTAGTACACAGGGATACCATGGTTTAAACAAGCCCATTACAAACTATCCTAAAGTATACATATTTTTTGCACTGTATTTGTGTGGGAACTAAAACATACATCTGCGGATGCTCCGTCTCAGTTTGCCACAGAAGGGGTCGATCTTTGGCACCTCCTCGCCCTCTGCAGGTGAGCAAGGACACTGGTCTGGGGACGTGGGAGTGGTAGGACCTTGGTCCCCTGGTGGCTTTATGTTGTTCGGTGGGGGAGAGGTGGAAGAGGGAGGAGGAGGAGGAGAGGAGGTGGTCGGAGTTGGGGTCTGAGGTGTCGGGGTTAGGGGGGTGTTTGCAGATGTGGGGCTGCTGGCGGCAGACTGGGAAGTGTTGTGGTTGACGCTGGAGTTTGACAGGGGACTGGTGAGGTCGAGGCCGCCGACCCTGG
The DNA here is from genome assembly GCF_036324505.1 of Eleginops maclovinus. Taxonomy (NCBI): domain Eukaryota; kingdom Metazoa; phylum Chordata; class Actinopteri; order Perciformes; family Eleginopidae; genus Eleginops; species Eleginops maclovinus. The sequence goes on from NC_086360.1 coordinate 12,504,431, forward strand.
CAGTGATGGGGGAGTGGAGGGAGAGCTTTCGTGTTCGGACAGGGGAGGAGGTGCGGGACTGGATAGACAAAGGAGGGGGAGAGGAAAACTTGCGGCAGAGACGAGGAGATTTGTCGTTCATGTGCTCGCCACTTCTGTTGTTCTGGTTGGTGGCAAAGAACAGCTCCAAAGACCTGGAAGGGGGAATAAAATAGGAAGATATTTTAAAGAGAATAGAAAATAATTGTGTAATTACAGCAGCTCAACTAAAGGACTTCTATGTCTGTTTGCCTTTACCGTTCAATAGCTAAACTAATTGTCAGATAGTTTTCTTGTACTATAGACATACAGTACAGTGTATCTGATTTAGGGTTAAATGACTGTGTATTCAGAGTTCAAAAAGAAGTATAAGAAGAAGACTGCCTTAAGACACAAAGGGGAAATCAAAGCTTGCAATGTTACACAATATAAGAACAGCAGAAAATATATTATTATGTTGTGTATACTCCAGCAAATTGGGTTCGAAATAAAACAGTGTCTAGTCAGCTTTAATTAGGGGGTATTTATGTTCACCTCAGATGAACAGTGTAGGAATTTTAGAATGGAGGTAGTTGGGAAAAGTAACATAAAGTCAATCATTATCTCATTACATTACAGATTCAAAGGATAAATAGACATTCCGTAATGTAAAATGGTTAGCTCATAGTCAAGAACCCGCAGAAACTCATTAAAGATTATTTCGTTCCCCTCTGCTGGTATGGAGCTTCTATCAGCTTTTTCTATGACCTGGTTTTTACTGTTTTAGTTCACTCTAACCACTCTCAGTGTGAGTCTGATCTGTATTTAAATGATACCCCAGTCCTAAAATTGTGGGACTACAGTATGTATAAAATGGGTTCAAAGTAACCTAAAACTATTCAGCAAATGTTTTGTGTGTAAACCCCCTCAAAAATCCTTAAATCGGAAAGTTGCTGACTGTGACTTTAGTACCCGATTAAGTGCTTAAAAGAGGAACAATTTAGTCAGCTTTCTAAATTCTAATTAGAAAAACATCAATCTTTTATTTCAGATAACATTTGCAACATTTAAACGCCTTATTTACCAGGCAATGAAAGTGCAAAAGTTTTTGAATAAGAACCACTTAGTTATGACATTAACGCTGCTCAGAAAGTTGTGTGTACTGAGCTAAGGGAGGGGTAATCATGCATAGATAAACACATCCATCATTTATTCACAAAAGCCAGTTATTCAGCAGGAAATAGAGGAACAAATTGCATCTCAGATCGAAAGAAGAGAGGGAGAACTGAAAGGCATATTGAGGAAAATACCCCAAAATCAGAGCAAAAGGTTGCTGGAGAACTTTGAAGCAGGTAGCAGAGATGCTTAAGAGTAAGATACAAAGCATGCTAAAGATGAATGTCGAAAGGGATCAATATGAATACAAAGAGAAAAAACAGCCTTGAGGAAGTGATTCTCCAGTGAGAGAACATGCTACAGACCAGCTGCAGAATCTGGGAAACATTTCCCTTCTCCCATTCCTGTCTACGAAATGAAACACCTAAAATGTTTCAAACTGCTGGAATGAAGAGAGATAGCCAGTAGATCAAATTGAAAAGGGAAAAGTCATGCATCAGTAAAGTGTCAGACCAAGACCAGAGGAGAAGAAGAACAGGCAGGAAAAGTTGGAAAGCGACAGAAAGAAGGAGGACAGAGGGAGTTGGTTACTTGGACTGATCCATGGTTATCTTCTTGATCTTCAGATTGTAGTCAGGACAGATGGATGAGATGGACAGACGGTCATATGAGTGGTACTGCGCCCTGTAGTTAGAGGGGACATGAAGAGACGGGGGGATGGATGAAACAGAAAAATGATTAAATGGATAGGGTGATGGTTGAATTAAGACATGAAAATGCATACGCAGTAGATGTGACGAGATGGTTTGATGGAAGATGATGGAAGGAAGACAGATGAATCTCTTGGAGGAAATGTGTGTTTAAGGAGGGGGGAGGCACAGTGTGAGTGAGGAACAGCAGCACATGTTTAATCTCCCAGATATAAACGCATGGGAGCAAACATCTAGTGGGAAACAGACGTAGAGAGAGTTAAAGGTCTCCTATTATGCTTCAATAATTAATTCAATATCAAATCTACATCCGACACACACACAAAATAGAATTAAATGAATGTTAATAATAAATTCAAAAAAGTAAAACAATACCAAGGGTCTACAGACATGCTAGTGGCTCTGTGAGGCTGTACTTGGACACAGCAGTGCTTAATGGTACAGTACATGCTCATACCTCAACTCATCAACCTGATAAGTTGATGTTAATTAGGTATAATGTATGCTAACGTTTGCCAGTTAGCACTTAACACTAATTATTACTGATCCCGGTTGTCTATAACATTGTTGTCTTCATAGACTTTCATGGTATTCCATTAATTAGTTTTTGAGATATTTCAGTCTGGAATAAAAAGTTGGGCTGACTGACCAATGTAAAGCCAGCATAGCCAAACAACACCAAAATAAAAACAACAAATGTAAAAAAAAAAAGACTAAACATTTTATATTGGAGAGAAAAACTGGAAGTTTGTTTATAAACCTCCTATAATACTGGCTTTGTGGTGGATGAAGGAAAGAATCACATTAAAGGTTTGACCTGTTTTGCTGCTCATGTTCCCACTTCAAATGACATTAGGGAGAAATTATGCATATGCTGCTTGAGTTAAGGTTTAGGAATCGGGACTTGGCCCACACATCCCCACTACCCTCCCTGCACACCTCTGGTCTCTGGATGAGTGCTTGCTGTTCTCTTCCAGGGAAGGCAGCCACAGGCCATGGTGAGTTAGACCTTAAATACAAACCTGCCCTTGGGCAAAGGAACAGCTTTTCCAATTTAAAAGTTACATAAAATCAATGAAAGAATATAAACACCCAATCCTGAAGCAGCCAGAGACCTCATATGAGAGTAAGAGCATGAATAAAGCCGAGCAAGAGTGAGAGAGAGAAAAAATCCCTTTTAATACACAGAATATTCCCAATGCTGAGCCAAAAACTTTGATGAAGCATCTGCTCTGCTGGCCTCCACACACAGACTGGTGTTTGTTTCAGCCAGTATGTTTTTAAGAGAGTCCAAAGCACTTACCACATCTGACTACATAGAATTGTAAAAGGAAAAAAAGGCCCCGAGCATGTAATGCAAATGTACCCTTGCATATTCCTTACACTCAAATAGACACAATTACAGAGGGATACACAAGAACAAAAAAAGTGCATGACGCTTTTCTATGTTCATGAATGCATATTGGTGTGTTTGCATTGTATGACCTGATAGGTATGGAGGAGAAGGGCTTCTTGTAGATGTCGGCCAGTTTGTCCATGACGACTGTTGCCGTGGTGAAGATCCTGTATGTGTGCAGGAAGGTGTTGAGGAAGTCTATGGAGAGGAAGCGCAGGTCGGTCAGCCTCTCCAGCAGCCGCTCCACGCTGGCATAGCGGATCTGGGGGACCTTGCAGGAGTTGAGCGTCTTGCTGAAGCAAATGTCAACATCATCTTTATGGAGACGCACATCGGATCTGATGGATACACACGTACACACATACACACACAACCGAGCATGGGTGACTGCTGTGCTGCTAAGAAAGGAAATTAACTGAGCAAAAACAGCCACGTAAAATAGGAATGAATAAAATAAAATCCATATATTCCACAAAAGAAACCTAAAAATCAAAATGGATACCAAATAATATGTTTGAGTATATATAAATATAGAAAAAGCATAAAGAAGTACAACCTAAAAATGTACTGTACGGGTACCACAGTTGACACATTTTCACCCAGGAATGCTAAATCATATGTTTTGCAATACTGGCATATAGAGATGGATGTTCCTCTTTACACACACAAAAATACTTACTTGATCATATGAGGCACAGTGACTTTAGAGTTCTCCTCAAATACACTGGTCATCAAGCCATTACAGCGGATATTATCTATACACTGCAGAGATAGAGAGAAGAGGATGATACATTTAAGATTAAAGTAAAAGAATCACAGTATGAGAGGGTTTGTTGGACCTACGTACAATAGATAAAAGGCCATGTACTCTAGATTTACTTTGAAGTAATCTTCCTTTCATTAAATTGTGTATCAGTTAGCTCCAAATGAATTCAAACAAATGCGAGATAAATGTTTTGAAAGTCAGGTTAATAAGAAATTGAGGGGGAACAGAAGCTGTGTGCAAGTGTCAGTGTATTTTTTCCCCCCGATAAGACTGAATCCAGGCTGACATGTTGCTACTCTGTGAAGTGCTGAGGCAGTGAGCTGAACTCGCCCCATGGGGAGCTGCACCCTCGTCTGTGTTTACTTATCACTAAGCCTTCTCAATGCCCACAGAGACACCCTCTCTCCATTTGGAGGTTATTGTTATTCCTTGTTTGTCTGGGTGTGTATAAGTGTGACTTTGTGTGTTACCTGGCTAATATCACTGGTCCATGCCGCCTTCTCCTGTCGCGATGGTGCCAATAACACGACGGTGAATGAAGGTGCGTCTGATGGCTCAACTACGAGCTTAAAGTCCAGCTGACCAAATACTTGACCGCTAGCTTTAGCTATGTAATAAAGGGAAAAGAAAGAGGGTTTTTTTAAGAAACATAGCAATCCTAGTAACGATAGTAAAGAGACACACAAACACACACACACACACACACACACACACACACACACACACACACACACACACACACACACACACACACACACACACACACACACACACACACACACACACACACACACACACACACACACAGGGTTAATTAAGTGAACCTGCAATTTCAATTCAACGCACCCCTGAGGCTAACGTCTCAGCTTTATATGTGTACTGTATGTGAGAAACCTCAGAAGAACAAAAAAATATGCAAATCAATGTCAAGATTAACACCTGACATTTAAAGGGGTGGTGATCTGATATTTAAAGGGAAGTCATTTCTGGACACTTATCATCTGACCTAATTAACCTCCATGAGGGGTGAAGGGCCTAAATGAGCCATTAAGAGCTGCCTGGTTTTGTGCACCAATGTATACGCAGTCTTTCATAGATGTGGTTAACTTACACTCCTCGTCGCTGGCATCTGGTTCCTCTATGAGTGTGCAGTCAATCAGGGACAAAACTCCACCTTGCTACAAGAGCACATTTTAACAGTTAATATGGTTGAAGGTGGCAATCAATTAAAGGTTTCTACACTGAGATCCACTTCAGCTCGTGAAGTGAAGGTGTTCTCACCTTGAGAAGGTGAAGCTTTCCTCCAGAGCTGCGAGTGCAGACAAGGAAGTGTTTGGTAAAGAGGAAGCACTGCCGTTCCCCTTCCTTCTTCAGAGAAAGAGAGCCCAGACGGACCTTACTAAGCTTCCCGCGCTCTACCGACGGCAGCTGGATCAGAGAGCCTGAGGAGCAGTAAGGGCACATCATTTTATTAAGCAAAGACTAAGCTGAAGCTGTGTATGCTAACCATCTACAGTGGCACAAAAAAAACATGTCTAAAAAGCAATATTTCTGATCCACTATATTCTGCATACAGAAATGTTATGTTTCATCATTAAAATGTGCAGACTTTAGTAGAAACCTTGAAACAAGGGAAGACATGCACTGTTAAGACACATGTCAACACTTCATGCATAAGTGACCTTACCAAATCAAGAGACCAGATACAGTAGCTCATTAGGGTTTGCACACTGTAGCAATTAGCACACTTCTTAATGAATGCTGGTGCAGATATGGTTCATTGCTCTTCTCAAGAGCACATAAACAGTATAAAGAGTTGAAGTTCTTTGAACAGTGTCATTATTGAACTGTCATTCAAACCATTTGTTGCAATTAATTGCTAATTAACAAAGTCAAATTCATGGACTACATTTGAGATGGTGACCAAGAAAGATTTTGTTTTGATCTGCCACCCGGTAACTCTTAAATAATCATGATTATTCACAGGAGATTCCTTTATCTCCATGGCAGGAGCATAAGAATAAGAAATGGATTTACATCTGTAATGTTACATTACAATAATTTGACAAACACTTTTTTGCCTAGAGTAATGTACAATAAGAGCACTGAAAGGGAAGAAAGTGCTTAACCGTATTTAATTTTGAAAAGGGAAATTGGTTTTATCTGACAGTTTTATTTAGGAAACTGCATAAAAAAAACATGAAATGTGATTAAACTAAATGAGTACAAAAATCAGTTTTGAACTGCTAGGGAAAAATTCAGTAGAAAGTCATTCTTCCATAAAAGTATTCAGACATAGAGCCACATCTCCCATGGTAGAAAGTATTATGGTAGCTAATGTCATGATTCAGTGACTGAGCTCCAACAAGGTACTGTGTCATTGTGTCTCAGATCACAGGCTGTCAGGTAAGAGGGTCTGATGGTCGGGAAAACCTCCAGAGCTGTCAGGTGAGTAGTGCTTTGACCTGATGAAGACTTACCCTGCCTGACGAAGGTCTGGCTGGTATCCAACAGGATGTCACAGCCCTCCACTATCATCCTCTCTATGGCCAGGTTCTTCCGGATGTTCTCTGTGTCACTCACCTCATCATGCATCACTCTGGACACATACAAACATGACAGTATCAAAATGTTTCAAGATAGATACGTTTATAAATCTGACAACTCCCCAGACACATACCTGGAAAGGTCCTCTAATTTGGACTTGGCAAATTCAAGGCTCTTGCGCTCCACATGCTCATGAGGCGTGTGTGCTAATAACTCATGCAAGGTGATGATGTATCGAGGAATCTTGTAGGAGAGAAGAACAGTGTAGAAAAAAGACTGTTTAAATAGTGAGTTATCACTCCAAAAAATATGTTTTATATGTTGGCAATGTAGAGATAAAAAGCATTAGTGTTATGGTGTGTTTATGAAAACATCAGTGTACTGGTGTCCAAGTCTTACTTGGAACATGGGGTATGTGAGGAAGGTCTCGAGCATCCTCCCCTCACAGGCGGCATTAGACTCGTACTGTTTCAGCAGCTTGTCGAAGTCTCTGTTCTGCTTACAGTTGGCCAAAACCTGCAGGCTGTACTGATGGTTACGCACAAACTCCTGATAGATGTTCAGCATGGGCAGCAGGATGTCAAAAAGGTCAGCTAGAAACAAAATGACATGTATTCACTGTATGAGCAGTATGTAAGGCAAGGAATGCAGCTCTCAGCATTTCCATATCAGTTAAATTGCAATGTTTATTCTGGGCCTATTGTTGGATCAAATATTGACACAAGTCTTATTATCTACTCCATCAACGTCACATTGATTTGAGATTTGTTGGAATTTCTATTTGAATCTTAGGCAAACATGCTGCTAATTCAACTAACTGTTAAATTGGCACTGTTGCCAAGTTATGTCAGTGAATGTCCTGACACACACACAGTATTATTGCAAATGCAAAGGACCTATTGTACATCAGTGGACAACAGGCTTAATCAACAGTGCCTTAATAGATTTGACTTGACATTAATTTCTTTAAACAATTGATTCTTTTTAGTTGTATTCTAATTGACAGTTTGTATTTTTACAATATCCGTTGGTCTTTCAGCACTTAATATAGTTCTTTTACTGGTAATGGCAGAAAAAATGACAGTTAGTGTTTGAGAGATAACTGGTTGAATGTGTTACTGTTTCTCAATGAGCAATAGGGTTTCCACAACTGCAAATGTAAACTTCACATTTTAATGTAAAGTCTGCTTAGCTGTATGCATGACTGTGCACACAGAAATACTATCTAATCCATTGACGTCTAGCAACAAAATGGTTAGGCAAACTACAGAGGAGGAAGGGGTGTGGTAAAATTTAGGTTGGACAGAAATCAAGAGCGATTTTTCTAAATGTCAGCTTTATGATGTACGGCGTAAAACCAAAATCAGTAAATATTGCCTTAAGAAATATTTTTCTACATACAACATGTTGCCTCTTTCTTGGACAACAAACAGTTGTTTAAAAAAGCACTGTCTTGACACATGTCTCCTTAAATAATAGATATACATTAGCATTGTTTATGTGACATTCTGACAGCAACACTGGATGCAGTAAACATATCATTTCTGCACAGAAACAAGTTGTAGATACTGGGTTTCTCACTGGCTGTGCACTCACAGGGAAACAAGAATACAAACCATATACAAAAGGCATATAGCATAATATCAGTCACAGATGGATGTTTCTATTCATTTGAACAGGATCTCTCTGGGGTTCAAAGCATGCTGTATAGGAGGCTATAACATTAGAACAATATGATAAATGAATCAGTCAATCTGAATTGAACACAACATAAAAGGATTTGATGAATATCACATTGTTCATTTCAATTCAGCGTCAGCCTGAAGCACAGCAGCAGATAAGGATGTTTAATCAGTCGTCCTATTCTTTTTGAATTGCTGTTGTGTCTTTCAACAGTCTGTCTCCTAGGTGACGCTTATCTGTTGAGGAGGCTTCTGGTTTTAGGAGGTGAATTTGTGGCATTCCCTCTGGTCAGGGTGGTCATTGTGTGTCAAGACAATGAGTCAGCTTGTTGCAGACAACGATAGGGAAATTAGCATGTGTGTGTATGTGTGTGAATGGGGCAGTAAGACGTCAAGATTGATGTTTGAGTAAAACAAACTAGATCACTGAAAACCTGACCTTGATGTGGCTGCAGACAGTGTGTATTTGTATATTCATGTGTTTTGTGTAGCAGTATCTGCTTACCCAGCACTAGAGTTGGCCAGTTGGCTATCCTCGCCTTCAAGCCTTGATGGAAAATCTCATGTAGGAACATGATGGTCTCACTGAAGAAAGAGTGTAAACGCAATGTGAAATACAAAAAGACAAAAAATATTTTATTGTCTGTTTGTCTTAATAATCCTGCATATCTGTCTATGCGCCCATCATGATTAGCACTTCATTGACTCGGTTAAAACCAAAGATTGACAGAACATCTTCACACCTATTGAGGAAGATGCTGCTCACATCGTCGTGGTTGATGGGGGGCTTCTTGGAGCTAGCAGCCATCCTCAGAGGTCTGAGGAAACAGTTAACCAGGATGTACAGCTGGTGGACATACCTGTCATCACACACACACACACACACACACACACACACACACACACACACACACACACACACACACACACACACACACACACACACACACACACACACACACACACACACACACACACACACACACACAAAAGACGATTAGAATAACAAACATAATATATAGTATATAACCAAATAAAGTTTGTATTCAGACCTAAATAGGGATATAGTGGACAGCAATGATATAGAAATTCTGCATTAGCTTCAAAACATTTACAGTATATAACTATTGAATAATAAATAATGAATTCAATTCAAATGAACATTTCTCATAGGATAGAATAAATGGACTATAAGTGCATTTCGTTGAGCAACCGGTGCTGCGGGCAAACAATAAATGATCCTTGAATTCTTGAATGCCTCCCCTGTGTGTCCATCGGTATTCAAACAAATTACGAATGTTTAATCAACATTTGTTGGTGAAAGCATAGGCAACAAAATATTTTTTCGACATGTTTTGCCAATTTTATCCAGTCAGAGTCTGATAGTTTGATAGTGATCTCACTGTATGTATTGTACATACTGTTATTGTGATATACACTTTATGAAATACATGAGAATGACATGTACTGTATACTACTATATTGGAAAGCTTGATAACAACTTTTCTATGTGCTGCTACTCAAAGTACATTTATATATACATACTCTGTCTCTGCCTCCACCATGTTGAAGACAATCTGGTTCCTCTTTCTCATGCTCTCAGCGTGAGGAGAACAGATGTAGTCCTGAACAATGATCTTCCACTTTCTCCGACAGAGCCAGCCCCGCATGAAACTCTGCACCTGAAGAAGAATAAGGAGCTTAGACACAGTCATACACATGGAGTGTACATCTGCATGCTCACACACAAACAAGACAGAATAAAGTACAGAAACGTTTACCTTTTTTATCTTTTTGATATCAGGATCTTCATTTTCTTGGTGGACATGGTAAGGCCGCATTCGCTCCTTAGTTTTGTTCAGAGCTATAATCTTTAAAGAGAAATCCAGTCACAAACATCATGAGCATAATTTGGGTGACTACATAGCAGCACAAAACACACATTACATTTCTCTAAAACAAAAAATGGTCTTCTAAGGTATAGTAGTAAGTGATTAGATTTCATTCAAAAGGATATTATGTTCCTAAAGGGATTCAGAGTTGTTTGGTTAATAACTGAATATGTGATCTAAGCCATGCATTGTGTTCTGGGTGAACTGTCACTGTGTTTGCATCAGATCAACATCAGACTTCCTCATCTTTGACACTCTGCAGCCTTCATTCAGAAAGAGAGAATGACATCAGCGGGGGAGGGCTGCTATCAGCTGGTGACAGTAAGCAAATTAAGGCTTTGATGTGCCTGATGACCTGCAGCGCAATTTACTGACTATGAAGTCTAATCTTCTGCTGATGAAAATATTTCTAGCACAAACCAATCAATGGAAACCATAATGTTGTTAAAGACCCCAAAGAGTTCTTGTATTATTTTCACAGCCATCAAATATCCTCTTCAGACAGCAACGTCAGATCAACCTTTAGAAATGTGACATTTGCTATGTTCAGGTGTGAAAAGCCAGCTGCCTGCACGCAGTTAATATCGTCTCGCAGGCATGAAATCTGGGAAGACGTCAGGCAGATGCCAAACTCTAAATGTTATTAAACTGGGGAAAATGAATCTCATTTCACATAGTAAACCTAATAATAGATAGAAACAAGTCTCTTTAAATAACATTGATGACTAACTTCAAACTAGCTTGTAAAAGGGTTTTCTTGGCACTGCTTTCTTCAGTGAGGAAATGAAACCAGCAGAGGTTCAGACTGGCTCTAGTACTATTACTTCCACCTGTTTGTTTTTACCTCCAAGCCTCTTGAGCACATACGTTTATCACAGATGATGAAAAGCATGAAAGATGAAACCAAAGTAATTTCGAGCCACACAGTTTCCTTTTTATTTTCTAAATCACCAGCACTATCATGCAAATGGCAGAGGAGAGGAGCCAGTCTGCCAACTGTTGACAGAACCAGTGGCTAGTTGGTTAAATTATTCATAAACACGGAGCAACACTCAAATAAACAAACAAACAAGAGTATGTTTTAATGAGATGGATCACCAACTGCTCACTGGCTCTCAAATCTAATCCCTTTTCCATGAGCAGCCCAATTACACAGGCAGATGTTTTTCATTAGCCATTTCATTATCATCAATGCTTACTGTATATAGCCATTGGGATTTATAATCACAGTGTATAGCAAAGAAGCCTCCACTTGTTGCTCTACAGGGGGAATTACAACTAAAAGCAGTGTAACAGGAAAATTCGGTAGTCCATGAGTTCATTGTCGTATTTGTTCCCCACTCAAAAATATAAGCAAAATATTAATATAAGCCATAATAAACACAAATGAACCGACACAGAATTTAAAATGGCGATGCAGCTGTGATTTATATGTTAGCAGATGGTCCAATATCCAAACAGCTTCCCCTCAAGCTAACGGCGGCTCAGACCAGAATTAAATTTCCATCGAGCACCTGTACATCAGGAATAACTCTGCAGTGCCCTCTGGTCATACATGTGGCACATAAGAGAAGCACTTCATATCTGGGGTGTTAAATGATATGGCAGATATCAATCTTAAAACACAATAGTAAAGCTTTTTTTTTTTACAGGTCTAAACTGTCTGAATAATGTTCCTAACAATTTGGTTTATTGATAAACCTTAATAAAGCACTAATTGCACTTAATAGCAAAACCTGTGTGTGTGTCTCTCTGTTCGTGCAAAGCAATCAGCTAAATATGCAACACGGCAAAGATGTGTCTGATGGCCAAAATATAATAAAACATAATCTATTATAGGGTTTAAATTTAGCCTTTTACTGATAACAATTTCCAAAATACCTTCCAGAAAATGTTTGCAAAATAAATAGAAATTAAATAAGAGTTGACAGATACACAAAGATAAGCATCACCAAAAATAATGAATGTACTGTAACACATGACTTCTTCTGTGGTCAGTTTTAAGTCTCCCCACATCAATATCACATTATATCAATATATGATATATGATATGATATAGCAAATGAATGCAAAATCTTCGGTCAAAAATTAAAGCTGGTGTTGAATGCAACAAATAGTGTTCCACTGCTTTGCATCACATCAAATGTGCTGTTTGTAAGTACAGTATGTGAAACAAAGATCAAATAACTGACAGTTATGTCAGCATCCAAAGTAAGCTCAATCCCTATTTACTTCATAAACAATTAGAACTATTGATTTAATTACCATAAACCAATGCTGTCGTGTATGTGTTTTAAACAGGGAGTTTTTATCAATTCTAATTAACAATGTTGTAGGGGTCCGTTTTTGTTGTAAGCATGCACGACTGATTTATCATGCTGTGGCGGCAGAACAGAAACGTGTTACGTTCGATAAGCATAATGATTTGGCAGCTGTTTGTAAGGAAACTGATGGGCTTCTTTTATTGAGTTGTGGTGTTTTCCTCCTACACTCAGATGTGAGTGAGGACCATTCCCACCCACTCCCTCGTTGCCAAAAAGAAAGCTGTGAAAAGGCACAGGCTCACTGCATACCCATAAGGATACACAATATATATATATATTCACTGCATACATATGTAGGGCACTCCTCTTTTTATTAAGGTTTAGTTCATTTATTATGAATATAGCTATGCAAATGTTTTGATGAAATGTCTCATATCTTCACACAGGAAGCACTGATGTGTCCTGCAATTGTAGTAATACAATTCTGCATTCATTTGGTCTCACTGAGTCAAATGACATGGAAGCTATTGGAAAAATTAGACCTTTTAATAAACAATATTATATATATATATATATATATATAAAACGAGAACATTAGTTTTGTCTCATTCAAATTGTTTTAAACGTAATAGTCCTTGATAGTCCTTAAGTGAAACCCTTACTGTGATTAAGAGAGGGTTCAGATGTGAGATAACCATCTTCTGACTGCTGACTGACTGGGAGTCTGCGAAACTGAGGAAGAAGACGCCACTGGATCCTGAGTGAATGTCTGTCCAATATACAAGCTAAACCTAATTTTACCCCCATAATTTGAAAAACCACATAGAAGAGGCAATGGTCTTGAGCAATTAAATAAAAACATTGGCTATTCCTATTTGAATGATATGCCACCAAAGAGTAAGAGTCGCTGCTCAGCGGACAGCTGATCAGCTGTTAAGGAAAGAGACATACGCCTCTCAAAACGGTAAGACCTAAGAACCTAAGGTTTGGGGGCACAGTCCCACACTCATAGAGCAAATTGCTGTTGCTAGGTGTTGGAATGGCATGAGGCCAGTTAGAAAAAACAGAGGCAATGCACTTAATGGTCAAGTTTCAGGTGTGTGTTTGTGTGCACACTTGTGTGTGTACCTCTGATTTGAGCCTCTCGATTTCTGTGTCCTGATCTTCCAACTGGGTGCGCAGCTGATTGGCGGCGACCTTCTCAGTTTCCACTATCTGTACAAGATGGATGTATTTCTGCATCAGCACCTCTCTTTCAATGATGATGTCAGAGTAACTGAAAATAAAGACAAAAAGTAAAAGAAGTCTTTACATAGGTATCAGTTATATGAGGCACTTATGTTATAAACAGTAGCAGCCTTCACAAACCAATGAAATGTCTTGCTTTTGTCTCCCATGTGTGTTATGGGATGAAATCAGTTAATAACAACAACATTTAATGTTTCTAGAAAGAGTATGGAAATGATTTATGAAGGTTATTCAATCAATCCATCCTGAAGGAAGCTTTAAAATCCTAAAAGCGCTGTAAACCTATTTTGCAATCCATGTGTGACGGCGAACCAGCACGTATAGAATTCCCTGAAACTGAGGCAGCGAATTGGAATTCATCATAACACATACATTATTATATATTCCTGTTTTCTAATCCAATATGTCAAAATGTCCAAACTTATTCAAACATTCAAAATAAGCTCTGTTTTTCAGAGTGAGGTCATACAAAAAACTAAACGAGAGGGGAAAGCACACCAATATTAAATACTACGTGCATACAGTACCTTGCCTGCTGGATAGCCTCCACCCATTCATCGCACTCACTCTCCTCCTCTGTTCGCAGCTCCAGAGGCTTCTGTCCGTCGTGACCGAACACGATAAGGAAGTAGTGCTGAAGAGAGAGGTAAAAAGAAAGACTGTTTATATCTGTGACCCTGACACCTCACGCATCTACAACATCATCCCTCAACTGTGCCTACAGTCTTACTTTAAAGCATAGGATTTGTAGTTGCTCCTTTGAGCAAATGGCACACACATATGGAAACATGGCTTTCCACTACATTTGCTTTTCATGCTCTCTTCCTACCCAGATTCATCCCATATAAAGTTCCATAGGCCTTACATGAAGCAGGCAGAGCACACGGACAAAATGAAGCATCAAGTATTGTCTTTGCCCCCCTTTCTCGACCAGCCTATTGTCATCACCATCAATTAGCCCGCACCCTGTCTCACTCTCATTTCCCATCGGTCTCTCTTATTATTCTGATTAAATTCCCTGAGTATCTGCCTTCAAAATACATCCCTACACTTACACACAGTCACATGCCAACACAGGCAAGCACACACACCCACAGTGGAGCACACACACACACACACACACACACACACACCAGGCATTATGTGAAGTGATGGAGGCTTTTATTCAAATGGTCTTGTCCTGGGGCACTGGGTTACCAGAAGAGCTGCTATTCTTAGTCAGGGAAAACAGAGAAGACTGAGCTCTGCATGGAATTTCTCTCTTCTCCTCATCCAACCGCCTCTTTCATCCTCCTCTTCTCTCTCTCTCTTTGCACTTCACCTATCATCCCACTCCGCCTCCTCTGTCCTGCTCAACCAGCATCCTCACTTCTCTCTGTTGTCGAAACCCACTCCTCCTCCACCATCCCCACATTTCTTCATACTCTCTTTGTGTGTCTCTGAGTAGGTCTTCAGTGACCCAAACTGAGTCCAGAGCGGAGAGACGTTTACCCTGCAGCAGGATTGACGGACCCTGCAATGGGGATGGGCTGGATACAGTCACCAAAGTTATAGAAATACACACACACACACACACACACACACACACACACACACACACACACACACACACACACACACACACACACACACACACACACACACACACACACACACACACACACACACACACACACACACACACACACACACACACACACACACACACACACACACACACACGTTCATCTCCATCTCCATCTCCCTATCTCTGCTTTTTATGTGTCTGTCGTTTCGATTCACTGGCTGGCTGGATTTTATTACACCAACAAAAATCCGTGCTCTAACAGACTTCGACAGGGAGAAAGAGAGACGGGTCCAGAGAGGGAGAGGTTACATAATATTTCTTAACCGAATACACATTTTCTAAATTGTGTCACCGCCTAACAAGACATAATTTCCATGGCAACGCAATATCTGATGCTTCCGCTGTGTTTGCACTTCAGTTTTATGCCTTTATCGCTGCTGCCTCTATTCATTTAACGCTTTTATTCATCAATCCTGCAGCTTTGGACTTGAGGAGGAAGCAGCTTCAAGGAGAAAATGTTATATTTTCTTAGGGCAGATTTTAGAGATCTAGATGGGTATTCTGAGAATATGTGATCTGCACTGGTTATGGGTCAATAGTTATGGATTTTTTCAGTGCTCATTATATGTCAATCAGCCTTTTATAGCCTTAATGAAATGAAAACACTCAAATGTTATCACACCAGTTAGTATTGATTCACATGGTCATATGTCATCATTATCACATACAGCAATGCTAATGTTTGCAACTGCAGTGACTTCTCCCATTTTGTGCTCAATGTGGAAGAAATAGGTGTAGTCTCAATACCACTCTGATGCAATAAATGTCCTAAATTCAAAGAAGAAATTAAGAGATCACTTCAGCATTATAATTTTCTGTTGTCTTATTATTTATAGGTATGTCTTTGGGTCAAATTATTATTATTACTAAATAAATGTTGCACACTGTTTGAATGTGAAGGCCAGTTTTACCATTCTACTTCTACTCTACTCTAAGTTGTATGTTAGAATAGATAGTTGAAATAAGTCACATTTTTTATCATACATCATATTTTTACCCTACATTTATATTAATATTCTATTTTACCCCTGCTGTATACTATTACTACTATTTGCTGCAGCAGTGACCCAATTGCCCTAAGGCAATCATTAAAGTTTAAAGGTATCACATCCTTTATAGCAGATTTTGCATCATGCTGGACCTCGTGTAATGCACTGAATTGTAACACTGAGCTGTGTCCTCATTAGTCGAAAAAGGAACACAGTTAAAGCAGTAAGAGGTCAGACTCTCACTGAGCTATAAACACACAGTTTCCCGACTCTACAACTACCATTCAGGGCTACTGGCTCGCTCTCCCTTCAAATAAGCTCAAATGTAGCCTCTACCCCTCAGGGTCTTCGCTGTACTGTAAGAGATTTAATTTAAACAAATAAAGACAGAGGAAAACAAAATACTCTCTATCTACTCTTTAGCTCTTTATGTCACCCGAAGAGCAATTTACCACTCACCTTTTTGCATAATCTGAGCAACTGCTATTATGGAAAATGAGAGTGTGAAACTGACAGCTTGACACAAATGAGCGTGTTTTACCACCACCAGAAGGACAGACACAATAGAAGGAAATTCTATTATTCAGGAACAATTTTGGGCCTGTCATCTAAACTGCTTGCTGCAGGTAGAGGTGACGAGTAACACTTGTTCTTTCTACTCTGCAAAAGCGATTTAGGATATGAAAACGTACACACCCTCAAGTTTATGGTGGCACTATGATCAAATACTTTTTTCTTTATCAAACATTAAAGAGTCAAAGATAAAACTGGACTTGGTGGTAATAGATTCATTTGGCAGATGTTGGCTGGAGGTACCAGAAATACTCCGGTAATACTGTTATAAATATTTAAAAACGGAGACGACAGTGTTGGGATTCACTGCTGATTAGGAGGCTTGAATAGCAACAAATGATGCAACACTGCTGTCTGCTGTGGTGTCTGCGCTGATGAGAGGCCAAGTTATGTTACAGTACCACTGATTGACCTATTTTTTTTTAAATTCCTCACAATGTCAGCCTTTCAAAGCAGCTGGCATTTTACTGCCGCAGGTTTTTAAAAGAGCATAACTGTGTGTTTTAAGTTTGGGCTTATTAACTACAAATCATCTGTACTTTGCATGCTACATGTATACCCTTATGGATTATTGTTGTGCTTTTTGCCGTGCTGTTCATTGAAATGAACCATCTTCCAACCTGAAAATCGAGAGCTGTCTTTGCAAAGTTTAGCATAATTTTCTCATTTGCCAATCACAGCAGATTAGGCTTCTTTTAGGAATGGGGCTTTAAAAAAAACTGAGTATCAAAGGTATTAAACAGGAATATGAGACAAATATCGTTTTTGGAAAACTAAAGCTTGTAAACTTATTCTAATGAAAAGCCCCAAAAACTGAAAATGATCCTGGAAATGAAAATGAGCCGTTTAAGCAAGTTTCAAATGTCCTCTATTTTCATAGAGTATTATACTTAAATTAATAGAAACCAATATCTAAAAAGAACAGAGAAAAATAATAGTAACTTAACTTAAAACATACATGCAACACCCTGTACTCTTTTTATATTTCAGCTAATGTGCTAAAACTTTCAAAACGTTTGTATTTGGTGGTCGAGCAAGCTGGGAAATTGACCATCACGTTACTGCTTTGTCTCACCTCCACATACAGTATTGTGTGTTTGCGGTTATATTAACACCACATTGCTAAGGTTGGCCTACCTTTGTTTGATCTTAATTTGCATAAAAGCAAAGCTATTTGCATGAAGCCACAGGAAGTGTTACTACAGCATCATGAATAAGTGAAACACAACAGTTCAAAACAAGCGACCAGTACAGCAGGGAAAACCAATCACAGTTATTTTCGTTGTCATGTGTGTTTGCAGTTAACGTCTTACAAGTGCAAGAGGTTTTTAAATCATCGTAATCCTTAGTTCCATACAGTATGTACTCATTACGAAGTAGGACAGAAAGCATGATGGGCTCCACTGGATGCTGATATAAAATGCATATCCACCTTTGCAGTGCTGTAGTGAGGCAGGGACTGCTCAGAGATCCTGAATCCCGCAGGGCGTTAATTACCATTACAGAGAAATACAACAGAAAGGAGACCAGGTTTCATGTGTATGTGTATGTGTGTGTGTGTGTGTGTGTGTGTGTGTGTGTGTGTGTGTGTGTGTGTGTGTGTGTGTGTGTGTGTGTGTGTGTGTGTGTGTGTGTGTGTGTGTGTGTGTGTGTGTGTGTGTGTGTGTGTCTAGAGGGAGTTGATATCATCGATAAACTGGTTTCCTGTGTGTTTATGCGTGGATGTATGTAAGCCATGTTATTTTTCCCTTAAAAGATGATAAGAAAAACCAATTATGAGATAAAAAACACATGTAGTAACCATGAGTGATAATCAGAGCAAACCTCAAACAACTGGTTGTTGCATTGTCATATCAACACAGCAACAATGAAAAGGAAAACTCTTTTTTTATAAAAATGCACAAAACCACAATGAAAGTTATTAAATGTTCTTAGTATTCTAACAGTGTGGTTGTTTTTCAAAATAACCAAGATATATTGCTGAGATAATCTTTTGGGTTTTCATGAATAGACTGATAAGGATGAAATGTATACAATATGTCGTAAAATATGTTATTGGCCACTGTAAGGATTGAATCAATAACTGAAACAATAAAAGTCGTTTTTAAGTCATTTATCTAAAGAAGCTTCCGAGGGATAAATAGGATAGGAGGGGTGTTGGTTCACTTTTCCACCCACCAGTCTCTCAATCAGCCTCCCTCCTCTATTCCTCTCATTTCTCAGCTCCTGTTGTGCTCCCACAGGGGCTATAATGTCTTTTTTGTGCCTAATCTAGCTTTATCAAATCCTCCAAAGACAAGAACAATGAAACAAAGTGCTAACATCATGAAAACATTGTGCATTCAATAATACACAGTATATATGATCTTATTTACTCTACATTAGGGTGAACATGAATCATTTTTAATAAGTGGTCAGGTGACATCCATCATATTTGCCATTTTAAATAGTGTTGAAGAAAATATGCTCATTCTTTTTTTGCTGATTGAGATTGATGCAAATACCTGTCTGAAATGTGAATGGCTGCCAGCAGCTAATTAGCATAGCTCAGCATAAAGACTGGAAAACTGGTGAAAGAGCCATCCTTGCTGTATCCAGATGTTACCAAACAGTACCTCTAAATCTGAATTGTTACCATGTTATATCTTGTTTGTTTAAAAAAAAATAAAAAAAAAATAAACATGTTTTGCTTTTTATGAGGACCTCTTGGAGTCTGCTTTGGTAACCAGGCAACCTCCCAGTGAGAACAAGCCTTGAAGAAGTCTGGGACCTGCTGCCAGCCATGAAATATTGTGAGCTGGTGGTAACGACATGGGAGGGTGTGTTAAAGATATCCTTGCTGATCAAGTTGTAAAGTCATGAGAACACCGTTTTTTTGAAAATGGCAATATTAACATTACCAGGGCTACCATTTCAGAAAGTTCGTGGGCATTTTTCAAAAGATCTTTTTTGATAGAAAAGCTTTTGTGCATTCCTGTTTGTAATTTCAACATTTTCCCAAGACAAATGATACAATGATGAAGAAAAACAGTCGCCTGACGTATAAAGACTGAGCCCTTAGCAGCAGCCCGATTCAAATCAGACCATCTCCCACATTCCTATCTCTATTCTGATGAACTATCAATGAAGTTCATCAGAATAGAGTAAATAACTCATCTTTTTAAAAAGGAGCTATCAATCTCTTGGCAAGACAATCCTGATATTGCCCAAAAATGCAAACTATTCCTTTACATGGCTTAAAATTATCTTCCTTTGATTAGCACAGACACACAGTATGTTGCCTGTTGTAAACATACATGATGCAGTTTATTACATGTAATTCATCTTCTCACTAGAGTTTAAATTGTGAATTTCTACGACCATAACGACCATTTATTTCAGAAATCCAAACTGTATCATATTAGAAAACATTTCTTGTATCCTTATTATTTTGAAGCAGTACAAAACATTTATCTGACAGCAGCAGCAGAACTTTATGTAAGCACTGAATTCAACTAATGATGTACCAGCTAATGTGACGATCACTGAGTCCACATCCCACATCCTGCTGTTTCTTTATTGCCCTCCATGCTGTTCACTTTCTCCAAAGAAGTTTTTATAACTAAGTATGAGGCCGTTTCTCTCTCTTTCTTTTATAATCACAGACATATAAACACACATACTGTATATAAGCATACAACTATGTTATGTGAATAAGTTTTTCTGCCTTAATCTGATCCGTCTGTTTAATTTTATGACAAAACGTATTGCTCTTCTCCACCTCTGTTTACACATACCGTAAATCTGTTTTACAATATTCTCGGGTATTGTCCGATCCTGAAAAATGCACTGCTCATGAACTCTGTGCAGAAAACAACAAGCACATATGAAACTACTTGACAATCCCATTACCTGACGCTAATGTTTATTTTATAAACTCCTCATGGGACATGTGTGTATGCTTTCTTTCTCTGTGCCACCACTCAACATCAACACCTGTAGCTGGTGACAGGAGGAACATGTATTATTGGAGCAGCTCCAGCAATAACAATAACACCACTAAAGAGAACAGAGGCTCAATGCCCCGAGAGCTTTATCACCCGTGGCATCCCCATGAACAGCCCAGTGCCAGTTGAGGAAGATATGTGATGGAATAATTCTGACCAGCTGGGTGTGTTTTATATATTATTCTCATATCTACTCTGCCTAACCTCAGGCTTTGAAATTACTGACGTGAAGTTTTATAAACAATTTTAGACCTGCCGATTTCTGCTTTTCCAAAGAGGCTAGTCAATACGTTGCAAACATATTCATATAA
Organism: Eleginops maclovinus; assembly: GCF_036324505.1. NCBI lineage: Eukaryota > Metazoa > Chordata > Actinopteri > Perciformes > Eleginopidae > Eleginops > Eleginops maclovinus. The sequence continues at coordinate 12,525,535 of NC_086360.1, forward strand.
TGTTGTCGTATTGCAGAATAACTGCAAATTATATTCATCATTTCAATATTATGTTCATAATGGCAATATCTTTTTACTCCGTTTCCAAAAACATGTGGTGAAGATAATAAGGTCTTGCTGGTTGTTGATCTCGGCTCGCCATTCAATACAATCTCCCCCCATTACCTTGTCTACTAAACTGTTTACCACAGAGCACCCCAGGCTTTGTGCTAAACATCGATCACTGCAGCCCCCATTAGGGAGAGAAGTTTGCAGACAACACTGACATTAGGGGCCGGGCTACAAACATTGACTATATTTTGAGTTAGCAGACAATCCACAGTTTTGCAGAGTAGTCCCCAGAGAATAACCTATCACTCAATGACTACAAACCCAGAGAGCTGCCTGGGATTGTTTTGTTAAAAGGGCGAAGACCAACAGTCCAATGTATTTGGATGAAGCAGGGGTGGAGAAAGCAGTTTTAAGGAATAACTTTAGAAACTCAAATTCCCCAGTCAAGGCATTGTTAAGTTTTACAAAGGGGCTATAAAAAGCATCCTGGGTGGAAACATCACAAACTGGCATTGAATGTTGAGACCCACGACAGGGCCACGCTGCAACGTACCTGCAAAGTATTCACACAAGTTGACCGTTGCTTCCCCTCATTTTTTGTGCGTCTTGGTCAAAGCGTTGCACTTGAACACACTGCAAAGATTACAACCAACAGCCAACCATTACCTACATTTTAATTACTGTAGATGTATTATGTCAACAGATTTCACCAATGGCTCCACATTACAGTAGATTGATGTAAAATGGCCTAAACTCTCTGAGAGAAAGGAACAAGCAAGTATATTTCCCAAAACTGTGTTCTACTTCTTTAGAAGAAGATTTTTATGAACTTGGACAATTAGTTTTCTTAAACAGGGAGTAAATGCTGAAGAATAAGACAAAAAAATGTTGTTTTACCAGGAGTGTTTTCTTTGAAGACCCCCTCATTGTCCATTCTTTGATTAGTGCAGTATTTCAAAACACACAAGACAGATTTTAAGATGCATGCCAGCTGTAAATTGTTATCTGACACTAATGAGGTCCATAATGGCTCAAAGTCTTGGCATAAGACTAAAGAGAAAAATTAAAAGCAGACTGTGGATGGAAGCAAATCAGAATCCAGTAATATGGGAAGAATTGGTGCCTTGAGGCAGACGATTAGGGCAAGCAGCAACAAAAACTGGAGTTTCTGAAAGGGATGTTTAGATGTAGACAAGCTTTCTACTAATAATAAAAATACACACACACACACAAAATCACCTGTTCATATCAGCAATGCACATCCACAGTCGCTGTGGAAACCATTCAGACCAGTGTGTATGCTCTCTAAATTATTTGAAGGGGTTTGTGTCTTTCTGAGAGTACAACACGAGAGAGAGGGCAGTAGATGTGTGTTATTTGTGTGGTTGCATTGTGGCTCACTGTGGGGGTGTGAATACTGTAGGTTGCTGGCAGACTCACTCTACTGCACAGAAAACAGTGAAGAGCCAGCGTGACTGATGAAGAGATGGACGGCCTTCTCTTACTTTATCCCACAATCCTTTGCACAAGGAAAACCCCAGGAGCAACCAAAACGTATCCTTAACTGAGATATGATCTTTATATACACCTGACCACACACATGTTGTTAAAAAATACAAAGATATTTGGTATATACAGTATGTGTGCATGGCTAGTAGGTACACATTACTTTGCAGCACACCAGGTTTCAGCTGAAGGTAGATTGAAAATAAGCCTAATTAAACATCAAAGCTGTAGACAGATGGGGGAGAGTGATACAGTCAGTGTCCATGTTAACATAAGTACCAATACTAGGTGTTAAGGGTTAGAACCATATGCAATGTTCAGAGATATTTTGTCTTCCTTCATCACCATAAATAATGATTCACTTACAAAAATGTACTCTCCTTGTTTATGAATAACTTGACTCACTTTTTTCTCCATTTGTACAGTGGCTGACAGGTGCAATAGCGCTACAGCGGCCCGAAACACTTCAATTAGGAGAAACATGCTGCACTTTCAAAATATAAAAGCCACAAAATGTGCAAAAACACAACCAAACGAAGAAAAATCTTCACCAACCTGACAACACATACGCAGCATTTACAAAACGCAATGCATAAACTAGACGCTGCAAATAAAAGAAAGTGATGCACACAGCTCGGACCAGAGCGCTAGTTGATATTCCAGGATTATAAGAGTTGGTATGTTTTATAATCGTAAGTGTTTTTATAGTAAATGTGAAAATACTAGGTTATCTAAGTCAGCTAGCCAGCCTTTTAACCTTTTTTTCAATGTTGTTTTATTGAAGGACGGGTACAATAATACAGGTTCACAATTGAGAAATAATCTCCCTTCCCTTTTCATTTAACTGTGTGCATCTTTTTAGTGTCCTTCATTTCCATTGTGTTTTGAGATTCTTGCCGTTGTTTTTTTTGCAGCAATTTTTTATTAGGAGCGTTTTTTTGAAGCTGTTTTTTTGTTAATTTTCCGAATTTCTTTTTGCAACGTTTGTTTATGCAGCGCTTTTTGTAAATGCTGTGCATGTTTTGAAAAGTTGGTGAAGATGTTTCTTAATTTGCATGTGTTTTGGCACATTTGTGTTTTTGTATTTGCATGGTTTCTGAAGCTACAGTGCGGTTCTCCTAATTGAAAGTGTATATGGCCATTGTAGTGCATTGCACCTGTCAGCCACTGGACATTTGCATACATGTGAAAAGAATTGTCACTGTAAAATGCAATGCTCTCCAGTGTATCCCTCCCCATAAATGTATAATGTAATGATGACTGCTCACACACATCTCTGAGGCCGACTGAAAACATGGGATGAGTTACATTTCTCAATGAAATTCATATGCACATGGTAGGCCTATAATTCAAATGTTTCCTAGCAACCAGATCTACCTAGCTGTTAGAGCAACAATGCTGAGGCAGCTGAGCACATCACAAACGGATTTGCCAAAAATACTCCCTCCCCCTATTACTGCCTTTAAGTCATGAATATCTGACCTTCATCAGCAGGATTCAGAAGTGGGTCCACACAATTGCATTGCTTAAACAGGGGTTTATTTTCAATCGTAACTCAAATAACAAGATTGAACAGAAAAATAATTAAATATTCCATGGTGAAGTAGGTGTAACCAAACAAAGCAGAACACATTCATACGAGATAGTGGGAAGACTGGGCATACATGTTTCATTCAATGTAAAGATGATGTGGATGTGTTGCAATGCTAAATCAAAAAGCATTGTAGTGTAGAATAAAAAGTGTTTCCCAGCTTTATAGAATTCATTAGGTTAAATGAAAGAACTTGTTGCTGCATTTCTACTTTCCTCTTACAGTCAGACCAAATGAATTTGACTTTGAGCTAAGAACAAATGTCAAGCCTGTCTGAAAAAGCTGGTGTTCAGAATAACTTCCTTTTGTTTAGAATACATTTGTGATGGACTATCATGGTCAGTTTAAAAAGGTTTCGAATCAAGTAGGTTTTGGTGAGGCAGCGGGCAAATGTTATGACCTCAGAGATAAAGAAAAGTAGTTATGGGAGTAAGAAAAATAAATATATTTATTTAAAAAGGTTGGTAACCTGTTTTTAAAAAAATAAAAATATATTGGAAAATGACATGGTTTATGAGACCTAACTCTCCTAGCAGCCTGCTCCCTGAAAATCACATCTGAATCTTTGGGGGGTGATCAACTGCTCAGGGATGAGGCACTTGGAGCTCTTGACACTGCAGAGAGAGGCTGAACTGCTGCAGCCACTTCAGTCTGACGCTGCATGAGCCACTTGCTCTTTTACTGTTGCCTACATGGGCGTCCCTGTGAGAGTGATGAAACAATTTGAACTTGTCATTTCCTCTTTTATGTTTCTTTCAAGGTAAATCAAAAAAGAATATTCTATGAAGACGTTTGTGGGTCCCTGGGTTATGTGATAAACAAGACATATCAGCTTCCAGATTTGCATCTATTTTAACTTACAATCAGTGACTGCACCATGACGATGTCAAGGGGTTTGGGCCGATTTGGGGGGATTTACATCAGAAAAGATCCGAGAACGTTCACACACATCAAGGTTGAGTAAACAACTCTCACCTGTTTCTCCAGCGCTTCCTTCCCAGTAGTAGACGTCTTGGGCGCCGGCGCGCGCTCGCAGGTGCATCCTTCCAACAGGTAAATCCCGGCGGGTCTCGTGCTCTGCTCGTTCTCGGAGTAGAACAATATATTCTGGTAGAGGGCGAAGAACTTTTCGTGCCATCGGCTGTTCTCCGCTGTCTTCTTGCTCAGATAGCCGCGCTTAGTCCCCTCTTTACGCGCTACAGCCGACAGAAACAGCGCATGCCCTTCGTTGTAGCGGACGCTTTTCTGCATGTTGGCAAACGGTATAGAAGAGAGAAGAAAGTAGAACAAGCGGGGCTCTCAACGAGATACCATATTCGCCAGCGGTTTTGTGTGAACTTTCCCACCGAGTGACGCGCGGCTCAGCGGCTGCGCAGCGCACCAAAAAGTTGCCCCGTTGACAGGAGCGCGTCTGCAGAGGAACTCATAGTAAAAGGTGTCTCAGTCCCACTACACTACACTACAGTACATCCATGCTGCTCGGCAAACAATCAAACAGGAGAAAGCGGGAGCGTGTTGTCCACAAAGTGGAGAACCCTCAAGTGGACAGTTACAGATTCACAGACCAGAAAAACTGTAATCGGCTTTGACAGTGCTCTCTCTCTCTCTCTCTCTTTCTCTCCTTGGAGATGGCGAATTGAAAGGCGGAGCGTAGGTTACAGGCAAATGTGATTTGTTGCTGAATGTACGCTTAAAGCGTTGCATCAAAGAGCAAACACACATAATCACATATAGATTAAATTAAAAGATAAAGCAAAAAATATCTATACACTTTCATACCATGACAGATCTAATTTAAAGTGTTCAATGTTACGCATGAACAAATGTGTTTCTTTAAAGTTTTCTGCCAAACAACAACAAATGTTCAAATGGACAGTCCAGCAATTTAAGAAATGCAAGACTGTCTACAGGTCTTGAAAGGTAGCATATGTGAAAAAAACAGGCCAAGAGATAACAAGCTAAAAGCCCTTAACCGTAGCTGCTAATAGCATGACAAACGACTTTTTATTGTATCAAGATGCATTTTGGGTGATAATTTCTAATATTTCCAAGAAAGAAGACTGCGTGGTAAAAAACATCAAAGGTAGAGGTAAAGAACAGCAAGTGACAAGTTTCCATTTTTTTACTTTTTTAATCATCAAACACTGATTTCAAATATTGTCTGGAAGTGAAATATTTTTAGTCTGGAAGAATTTATATTTAGCAAACAGCTACAGTACACATGATGGTGAAATGCAGAAACGCACACAAACACTGACAAAAATGACTCCACTCAGTGCTGTGCCCTTTCGAAGACAAGTTTGGACTTCTGAGCTTCCGTGTATCCTTCCTTGAGCATGCTCATTCACTGATTGCAGGGAGTGTGTTTTCCTGGTGTTGCACCAATGCAGAGTGTGACTGCAACCACTCCATGAGGGATGACCTGTCCGAGATGCTCAAGAGATCTGAGAGAAGTTTTTTATTCTTCCTAAAGGAAAGGAGACAAAGATACAGTGACCAACAATTTAACAAAACATTGTATATTAAACTATTGTATATCCTCACAACCCATATGTGTTCAGCCTGAATACACCGTGTGTGAGAGAACAACAAAATCCCTCTTCTTTACGTCGACCAGTAGCCTAACTCCTCTGTGTACGATTATTGTATGCTCAGCATGGCTTCACTTCAACAAACGACAAACATCTAATATAGGGAGGATTACATTGCCAGAGAAATTGCTCTGTGTGTGTGTGTGTGTGTGTGTGTGTGTGTGTGTGTGTGTGTGTGTGTGTGTCTGAGTCAGATATTTCATATGGTGAGGATTACTGAAGCAAAGGCTAAGCAGCAATCAAGTCCCAGCAGGATTTCTTTTACAGAGCGAACGAGATGCAGTGTGTACACACATACAGAGAAAAAAACCTGTATTTGGAGAAAGTGCAATATGCTGACATTTTGACAGCAAAGGAATTTGCCATATTTCCTCTTCCTTACTCAATTGTAACCAAACATCTGTTACTGCAGTGTTCATCCTAACTGAAAAAATACATCTGCAAAAAAAAAAAACCTTTGCCCTTCTTAATACTTATTAGGGATAATGGCATTTGAACCTCCTGGGTGAAAATATTCCATTTAAGGAATGTGACTAAGTTGAAAAAATTGTTTAATTAGCAATTCCAGCACATTCATTTTAATACAAGTAATAAAAGTAATTAGGAACATTAATTTCAAATCAGAACTTAAAACAACTATTGAAAACCTATCCTGTGTCTATATTTGAAGGAACATTTAGATACAAATATATACTCGATGTCCGACATTTCCAGAGGTGGTATAAGCTGCAACTCTTCAAGAAGGCTCTATAAAACTTCTGATATGTAGCCCAAACAACATTTTCAAAGTAACCTAAACTAAAAGCTGCTAAAACTGGAATTCCATCCCTCAGACTTCAAGATGCCACGTTTTACAGCGGTATGATTCTACCATTATTGGTTCAAAGGTCTTAGCATAAAAATGAAATCAAGTTCATGCGAGTCTAAAGTTTAAATAAAAATGAAGTATACTGTCAGCAGAGCTGCTTTGAGTTTTATTTTTTCAAGACAGGTTTAAGCTGTAAAGCTACATTTGCACAGGAAAACGATGTATTTTGAAAGGTTTGAAAGGTAGTATTAAACTGGAATAAAGTCGGGGGACTTATGAGAGAATAAAAAAGTGAAATCAAAGTAAAAATCGAAGCAGAGGAGGAGGCTGAATTTTACTCCAAAGACACTTACATCCTACATTTCCCAATATGCAACTTTGTTTATATCATAAAAGGTGTTTTAAGGGGCTCAAGCACAAAATAGGCAAAACCGCATATTGTTCTACTTTTCACCTGGTGAATCAGGACTAAAGATAAAATAACTGCCTTCATGATAAGACTGATTTAATCATTTGTATTATAGATTACTGTGCAGTGTTTTGGTGGCTGATAAATGTATATATCTGTTTTTCAAATGGGACTTCCCTGATTTCATTGGTCTCATCATAACCTGAAAGAAAACAGCCCCTTATTTTGTTTAAAGGCGTGCTTAACAGTCTAAATGCAAAATTCTGACCCACCCTGCAATATAAACACTTTCACTACTCAGTTTAGTGCAGCACAAGCTTTCTGAAATTCATCCGTTTAGCCTCAAGAGCCACAAAACATTACACTGATGATTGGCCAAGTTATATTTTTGCCTAAACTTAGTGTGTATTCGTGTTTGGTGTACCTCCTGGCGTTGACCGTGCTTTCCAGCTCTCGAGCTTTGTGTGCAGCAGTGTGTAGTATAGGGTCTGGGATGTCAGCCAATCGGGCAACATTGAGGCCGTAGCTCCGTCCTGCTGCTCCTTCAGTTAACTGGTAGAGGAAAGTGATGAACTCTGGCTGAACCTCTTCGTCTGGCAGTATGTACACATATTTATATAAAAGTTAAAAATCAGCAAGTGCAACGTGATTATGATTAAAAAATGTGAGATTTATGTAAATGTAGCCTACCTGCAAGGCAACAGTCAACCGCTACAATATGTGACAAAAAACATTGAAATCATTTTTAAATGCACACACACATACCGTCAATTTCAGTGTTGATGTCAGGTTCATTGAGTAGGAAAGCCATGTGGAAGTTAGACACGTGTTCAGGATACACCCGCTCCAATTCGCACAGAGGAGGGTAATGGGTCACAAACAGGGTGAGGGCTTTCACCTGAGAGAAGGAAGCAGAGAGTGCAGTGTTAACATGTTGATGTTAGCTCTAAAAGACTGCCAGATACGCTGTGCAATATACTTCGCTTAACGTTGAAGTCTGCAAAAACTGCATAAAACAGAATCAGCCAGGTGAAATGAGATCTGTACATTGTGTTCACTTTGGACAAGAAGGAATTCCCAGCTGAGGTGTTGAATCAAACAGGATAAAGGAAGTAATGTCATCACTACAGTCAATGCTCTAAAACCTGTCACTTGTGTTGTTTCCAATAATCAAGATGGTAGGTTAAAGTGAGAAAATAAGAACAGGTTGTAGAGTAATATCACATGTGGTAGCCGTCTGCTTGCTATGTTTGGTTTTAATGACAACACAATTACCATCTTCTCACCAGCTTTGCAGAGTGCCAGTGAAAAATGAGAACTTTTCACATAATACAAGAAAGTCATGTTAAAAACTGAAGTAAATGATCCAGGTGTATTTGTCATTATCTGTTTAAACACCCAATTGTAGATTTTTTTTTTCTATAATGAGGTAATGAAACCTAAACATTCTTACACAAAACAAGAATACAAAAAAATATATATATATACACATATACTGCCCGGCCAAAAAAAAGGTCCCAAGCCTGTGGGGGGCAGTGCTATGATCTGGGGTTGCTGCAGTTGGTCTGGTCTAGGTTCAGCAACGTTATTTGCCCAAAGAATGAGGTCAGCTGACTACCTGAATATACTGAAGGACCAGGTTATTCCATCAACGGATTTTTTCTTCCCTGATGGCACGGGCATGTTCCAAGATGACAATGCCAGGATCCATCGGGCTCAAATTGTGGAAGAGTTGTTCATGGAGCATGAGACATCATTTTCACACATGGATTGGCCACCACAGAGTCCAGACCTGAACCCGATTGAGAATCTTTGGACCACTGCGCAAAGTCCTGAATCTCCCGTCATCAATACAAGATTTTTATGAATATGAAAAAAAAAAATGAATGCAACTCTGGACAGCAATAAATGTTGTGACATTGCAGAAGCTTGTGGAAACGATGCCACAGCGATGCCGTAATCAAAGCTAAACGCAGTCCAACAATATTACAGTGTGTGACTCCATTTTTTTTGGCCGGGCAAACTAGTTGGTGACATACTCCACTTAAATCTGGTGTAAACCTTTAAGTGGTCCTTAAGATAAAAGTTGGGGATCCCCAATCTCAGCAAAGAAATTGAATGTCTAAAAAACACAATGCATCAACAAATTAGATGAGGGATTTCCAACCTGTGGGTCTGGATGTACTGCAGTCGCTTTACCGAACCGTTGTGACTAAAAGAGAGCTGAGCCAGAAGGCAAAGCTCTCTGTCTACCGGGCCATTTTCGTTCCTACCCTCACCTATGGTCAGGATGGGTCATGACCGAAAGAACGAGATCGCGGATACAAGCGGCCGAAATGGGATTTCTCCGCAGGGTGGCTGGCATCTCCCTTAGGGATAAGGTGAGAAGTTCAGTCATCCGGGAGGGACTCCGAGTAGAACCGCTGCTCCTTCGCGTTGAAAGGAGCCAGTTGAGGTGGTTAGGGCACCTAGTGAGGATGCCACCTGAGCGCCTCCCTAGGGAGGTGTTCCAGGCACGTCCAGCTGGGAAGAGACCGAGGGGTAGACCTAGGACCAGGTGGAGGGATTAGATCTCTTCGCTGGCCTGGGAGCACCTTGAAATCCCCCAGTCAGAGCTGATTGATGCGGCAAGGGAAACGAAAGTGTGGGGCTCTCTGCTGGAGCTGTTACCTCCGCGACCCTGACGGATAAGCGGGAGAAGATGGATGGATGGATGGGCCTGGATGTCAACAGTGACTTGGTAATGGAAAAAATGAATTCTGCTAGACAAGATTTATTGATTATAACATATATATATATATATATATACACTATGTATATGATATATACGGTATATAATAAGGATGAATATGCAGAAATCAGAAGTAGACATAGAATGATATTAAGTCTGGCACTGTGATATTTCATTGGATAAGACAGACATTGTGAATTGATTGTGGTATGGATAAAAATGTCATTGCGATACATCCCCAAGGAAACAGGAATTTCTGCACAAAACTTAATTGTAGTATGCGGAGGAAAACTGAAAGACAAAGAAGATAAAGTGTAAAAATACATATGCCAAATGGTAGGCTTATCAACAAATGTTGCATTATAGCAAAAGTAGCTGAAAAACAGGGGGTGGGTACTCCCTCTACCTCTCTGTGAAATACTTGTACTAACATTTTTTTCCCTTCTCTCTCTCCATTTCAGGACAACTGCTGGGAGCTCTTTACTAAAACAAATGTGTTTCCTTTTCCTGCTTAATCTAACTGCCCAATCACATCTGAAGGGTAGTAGGGAGGATTCATGAACATTAAAAGGCAGTGATTAGGATAAAAAAATAGTGCTTGATTAAATATCCCCAAAACAAACGTTTTAATAGTTGTTGAGCCTGATGATGACAGAAAATTATAAAGAGTGTATGAGCTCTCATGGTGATGCAGGCCTGAGTCTTACTTCATCACAGCAGACAGGCGGCTGCAGGACTCGTCTGGCTCTAAGTTCGTCCGCTAACTGCTTGGTCTATGAAAGGTCAGGCGTCACTGGTAATACCTCCCTCAGAAAGAGATGCGCATGGCGACTCCCACATGTTTCAAACAAAGGAACACTGAACTACACACATGCAAACATACACAAAAGCTTGCCACTTCAATCATTCCTACACTGAAAGGTAAAAACAAACGGAGCGTGTCACAGGGAGGCTGCAGCCTTGCTAATGGTTTGATTAGGTGCTAATAGCAGCTCATTACAAGACCACCCGTGGGTGAGCTGACAGCTGTGTTCTGCAGAGCCCCATGTTCTGATGAAATCAGTGTTGAAACAATTAGTGAATCAATCGATTAGTCGGTGACTAGAAAAGTTCCTCATGGCAATTTCAAAGATCACAAAATCGTTTAAATCAAGAAGCACATCGAAGTTGAAATGTCTGGTTCAATTGAAGAAGCAATTTTAAGACAATATGTGAGTTTTTGACCTTTTGTTTCTCTCTGGAGAACATCATCACAAACAGTGGCTTATTTACACAGTTATGACGCAACATTATCGTTAATTTGAAAATGTTTTTGTCATGTATTTATCACTCTTGACTCCTTCTGGTAAGATTTCCGGATGTTTGGCTGCTAAATGTTTTACTATGTTGTCCAACTGTGTCTGCTATCTGTTATGCAATACAGTTGGTCTATCAAGCCTAAAAAAACAAGACAATGAGAAACATCATTTCTAATCATGTGAACCTAAAATTAGAGATGAGTGCAGCTTTAAGTTAATTGATAAGGAAAATTAAAATGAAAAACTTGTGAAGATCAAGTAAAAAGCTGGAAAATTACGATTCAGTCTTAATGGCGTGTATGATCTTTATTATTATAATATAGACCAAAAAGTATGATCTGAAGATTGTTAAAAAGGGGTGAGGGAGTCTTGGAACATTGCTCTGCCTCATTGCTTACGAATAGTGGCAGTCTGGGACTTAAACAAAAGTGGAACATCTATAAATATCCTCTCCTAATGTAAGCTAAAATGTGCTGCATGTTTATAAACAGATAGAGGAATGCTTGGAGCACTGAAACATAAAGGGGTCCAGAAGAGACCAGGTTTGTGTTCAGCTCACTTGAAACAAAGGTTCAGACAAAACAGCATCTCTAATTGCCAATCGGTCACAAGCCGCCAGGTAACACTTTCTCAGTATTTTGTCACCTTGCCTACCTCTTCCTCTCCTATATGCCTCTGATTATCAGCTCTAAATTGGTGTCTGTTTCACTGTACACCTGTAGAGATATGTTGTCGAAGACACAGGTTTGTTTCCACTCGAAAATCTGATCCAGAGGCTGAAGTTGTGAAGTGAACTCCTCTGTTGCTATCTCTCCGTCTTGTTACTTCTCTCTATCCTGTTAGACACCAATCCAATTCTGACTCAAATAAACACCCTTTGTGTTCTCACCTCACAGCTAACAAGGCTCTCACCGAGGTGCTGTGTGTGTGTGTGTGTGTGTGTGTGTGTGTGTGTGTGTGTGTGTGTGTGTGTGTGTGTGTGTGTGTGTGTGTGTGTGTGTGTGTGTGTGTGTGTGTGTGTGTGTGTGTGACAGGAAGAGATTTGATGAAAATTATGCCTGCATGTGTGTCATTGACCTTTGATTTTGGCTGAGACTTAATCCTGTTTTCTAATTGGCTTCGATTTTCCAGTTAGGGTCAGTCATGGGGGCATGAGTGTCAAACTTTTCTTTAGGTTATATTTATTCCTTGTTTGAATAGAAATACATCCTGGGTGCAATAGTAAGGACTTAAAGTATCCAAGATTTTACAAGAAAAAATTAATTGTTTTGTGGAAAATATATTTCTAGTATATCATCTTGTAACTTTTCCACTTTGTATTCTATTATATCCCTGTCTGTGGTCCCCACCCACATACTCTAAACCATATTTGGCATGCAATGGAGATCTTAAAATTCTCACCATCAAACTTGCAGGAGCTGAAAAATACAAAGGAATGAAATCACAATGAATTGAAAGAAAAAACTGACTAGTATCTTCCCCATGTGCAGTATGTATAACAGTTCAGAAACCGAGCAGTGCAGTTTGCAGTGGAGCACGTGGGTCTTCGTAGGAGCTCTGTGCAACAGCATGAGCATAACAGACCATTTACGCCTACGCGGAGCGAAGCATCCTACTGAAAATGTACCCATTAGTGTGCAACCAAAAGTAAGTTTTAGTGAATACAAGTTCTCCTGTGTGTCCAAGTGTAAAGCTGGGCCTGATTCTGCTTGTTTATACAGTGCAGTATTACAATGTTATTGCAGTCACATTCGGGCCTGAGTCACTATACAAGTGGAGAACGATGCGTAGTTATGAGCTCAGTGTGAAGCTAATGGCAGGACCTGCTGTTGGCGTGAATAAAAGTGAGAGTCCAAGTGAGTCTGAGAGTGAGTGAGAAACACATACTAAACCAACAAATCGTGTGCTGGTTGTGATTTATTTCACATTAATACCCAGCTCCAGTTTTTTCGTGAACGTCGCTCCTCTGCTTTTCTGTTTCTTTTTTCTCTTCCTGCGTCAAGGCTGTCTCTTTTATTGAGCGGTGTTATGAAACCCATCTACATTCTTAACTACCTCTCAGGTGAGTGCTAAGGGACAGGGAAAGGTGTGTTACTATAACAACCGAGTCAAAGGAGGAGTAGTCTGACTTTTGACGTGAGCAGTTGAGTCTGGAGAGGAGGAGGAGTAGGAGGATGAGGAGAGAGCATGAAAGACTCTGCGGGTCTTCCTGTACTGAAAATGCCTTTTGCTGCAAAGCCTAATTTCTTGTTTATGTCTTTGCTTGAATAGTATGGCTTCTCTAACAAATCAATGCTGTTATACAACAGGTAGTTAGAGAGCTCCCTCCTCCAGCCAGCAGCAGCTGCCTGCTGCATTAGCTGCCACTTACACATTTGTGTTCTACGTTATCCAGCAGGATTACATAACCCTGAGATTCTGTCCAAAGATTAATGTGGAACAGGCAAAACACAATAACTCAAAGGAGTTTTCAAAGATAAATGTTTATTCATCTATATTTGAACGGGGGAACCTCAGGGCAATTAGGAGCTTTTTGACTAAGGCTTTGGAAAACCAAAAATAAACAAATGGCAGCTGTCAGAGATTGGATACAGCTTGGAAGATTATCCTGAAGGCATCGGTGGAGTAAGGATACTTTAGTGGAAAAACTACATTAATGGTATCTGACACTGTGGACGAAAGGGGGAGCTGGACCCTTGGGCTCATCCTCCCACAACCAACAGGGGCCCCAAACTGAGGATCTATGTTTTGTGCATAATCAGCCGTTACAATAGCTGGTGAGGTGCTTATTCACTACAGCCAGGAGAACAAAGTTCCTAAAGCGTAAGATTTAATGTTGACCAAGGATATTTTTTTCCTGATCCAAGTCTTAAAGCTACAGTTAAGGAATGTTAAGCCACTTGAAGGCTAAATGCACAACCTCTCTTTTAAAGTGGATGTGGCTAACATCAGCAAACTGTCTGTTTTCACATCCAGCAAATAAAAAGCAACATGTGGAGTCTATGAATCCAATATAAAAAATATGAACTGCAGTTTTACATGTATTTGTCAAAATTGATATTTATTGAATATTTATTGAAAGGATTTATTTTACAAATGTATCTAGCATAATTATGGCATCATTACTGTATTACACTGTACATTTTGAACAATCCGGTTTTCAGCGTTAATATGAATGTTAGTATTAATACATATTGTATGTACATATTTTAAAGTGTTTATTGTTGTTATATGTTGTAAAACAATGTAGTGATGTGTTGAAATGAAAGTAAAAACGTTCAATTTATGTTCCCTTCTATATGTTGATATAAATAAGATTACCTTGCAAAACATGTAAGATAAAACAAAAAGGAAACCTTATTTTTATGTAGAAAATACTTTACAGGTGAAAACATCTTGGGTGTTAACAGCTTGGAAAATGAACAGCTGTGTGTCCTAATGGATGCTACAACCTTCGAGCACAGAGCCCAAGTCAAAATGTAATAATAAGTTATTTATGCGTACAGTAATTAATTGTTTGTTAAACATAACTTGGAAACAACTACTGCAACTCAACCAAGATTGACTTGCCAATGTGGGTACTAATAACCCCCGTTCACTGACAGCACCCCCCTCTCCAGGTTTTCTCAGGATACTCCTTATTTGTTGTCAAAATGGAGAGGTGCAACATTTTGCAACACAGTAAAATACTGAAACCTCAGCACCTTTTGCTCTCTTCGCTTTGGCCTCGATTGTTAAATTGGACCTTTCTGCTTTTCAAACTCATAATTTTAACAATGGCTGACAAAAATAAGCAGGAAACATATCAGGAATAGGCGACACTGCCTACGGACACAAATGATCCCTTGAGGTTGCAAAGGTGAAGATTGGACACCCATCATTGGCCTTGAATGTGTGAATATTTCATCTCTCTCTCTCTCTTTCACAGAATATTAACATTATAGATCAAGCCTGCTCTGTTGTCAGGAGCTGCTCTGCTGATAAAGGCCTCTCTGGAGCCTCGTATTTATCTCTGAGAACAAACGATCACCGCATACTGCAGAACACACGGCCACATAAAATCAAACAGTTGCATGGACACAGATACACACACCTCTTGAGGCCATCAGCTTAATGGTTAATTGGGTTGGCGTTGAGATCCAACAAATCAGGTGGATTAAAATGTGTTTGTATGACAACAGGGATTATTTCACATTATTTGGCATTATGGCCGCCACAATGTAACCAAGATGTACTCGGTGTCTTTCCTCAAATTTTCTCATCACTTTTCTTCCCCTCTTAAAATATTGAAATCTGTGTTATGACAACGACATCAGTACAAAGAATCCATTCACATACACACAAACACAAACTTACATCTCTGATGAAGTACTCCAAGGTGGCATAGGCGATCGCAATACCGTCATGAGTGCTCGTGCCCCGTCCCAGCTCATCAAGGATCACCAATGAATGGTCGGTTGCACGAGAAATGATCTCTGAGGCTTCAGTCAACTCTTCCATGAATGTACTTCGCCCTTTGTAGATGTTGTCTGAAGCCCCCATCCTGGTAATCAGACCAAGAAATAGCTCAGAAAAAGATCTTGAGAGAAGCCATAGCTTCAAGCATCATCAAAAGTCCATAATAGCTTAACAGACAATTAATAATCAGTTGAGTCATTATTGAGCATTTTATAGTTATAGTGGCCTTAAAAATAAAAAGGGAGTATTATTCCTGTTAGATCTGACCTTTACCATTCTAAATGTGGCCCCAGAGATTTAATCTTCTGCACCTGACACCAATATAGTGTTGTTGAACATCTAATTTTAAAAACAGGGACAATAATCTGCTACTATAACACCCCACACAAGACGACAAAACATGTCTTGTGTTAGGCCTAGCTATGAGAAGCAACACATTAAATACATGTACTAGACATCCTAGAATGCATGTGTTGATAAACTAATTTTAGATAGAATTATGGTTGAAGATGTTACACTGTCGCCTGAGTGATAATTTAAGTCTGATGACAGAAAATCAAAAAGACTCCTACTGTGGAACAACACATGCTTGAACATTATTGACGTTGCCACCTCTTGATTACAAATGTCACTGGTGATTTACAGACTACAGAGATACAACAACATGTTGAATTCTTCACAAGCCTCAGAACCCGTTGGAGAGCTCCTCGGATGCACAGACACAGACTGACAGACAGAGCAGGGACTCCAGCTGGAGCACAGATGCCCAATCTATCTGCCGGTCAGCTTTTCTCACCTCTAAATCTGTCTTTCTTGTCCTGTTTGTCCTTGAATATAGTGCCATATTATCAATGAAAAACCGACAGGAGCCTGGAGCACTTACATTACCATGGTTACATCACACGCCACACAGGAGAGGGGTGTGGCACACATGCTGCCGCATTTCATTAGCCAATTTATAGTGCGTGTGTATCAGGGGAAATTATTACAATCAGATCTATACTGTGTGGCAGGAAGGAAGGACAGAGTGAGATGAAAAGGAAGAGCACTATTCACACACTCTGGCCGTCCTCTGATGAGCGAATGTACTGCAAAAACACACACTCGCTCCACCAGCTGGACGTCCTGCTGCTCTGCATTGAGTCCCTCCTTCCCGCCAAATACACTGTTTCTGAAAATAGAGTCCATTTATCATCACATCACAACAAAACATTGTCAGCCACATTTCAAGTCTTTTTTGACACTCTCAGATTGACCAGTTTGTTGTTTACTGCTCGTACCAGTGATATTTGATTTGCAGAGTCCCTTTTAACTCACTTATTTTTATGTTTATGTTTGATTTGCTCTACCTTTGCTGCACCATTGATGCTGTGTTTAAAAAGTGCAGTTTATCTTTATTTTGTGGGAATACCAGAGGACTAGCAACCACTTTGCTAGAGAAATTAAGAATAACGCTACATGAAAAACATGATGTTGAATTGTGCAGCATGAAGATCAAAGTAAGCATGTAACACAAGGCATTTATCAATTATTTTGTCAGTCATTTAAGTATTTAGATCAAAAGCTCTGAGGAACAAACTTGTGGATTTTGGATGCAACATTTCACAACACTGTACAACACCCACCAAGGTTATGAAGTCACTCAAAGACCCATGGCAAAAATCCCTCTGGTTCTTTTTGAATTAAACATTTCAGAATTCTTTTTTTTGCATTTTTGATGGGCAGGGAACTTTTGAAAGCCTCAAGTAACACACGGTATAATCAGTGCTGCGAGTCCATGGTCGTTAAAGGTCCTTTTCACAGTTTTATATTCTGTTTCCGTTAGCTGTTTCCATAACAACCATGAAGGGATGGAAGAATGTGCTCTATAACCTTCAGGACTCCACACACACACACACACACACACACACACACACACACACACACACACACACACACACACACACACACACACACACACACACACACACACACACACACACACACACACACACACACACACACACACACACACACACACACACACACACACACACACACACACACACACACACACACACACACACACACACACACACACACACACACACACACACACACACACACACACACACACACACACACACACACACACACACACACACACACACACACACACACACACACACACACACACACACCAGTCTGCTGCCAGAAAACACACAGCAGGGTCACTATCGTAAAGTCTGTTAAAGAACACACACTTTAAAACCACTGTATGGCGTATTTATGCTGTAGCGCAGAGGAGTGCAGGAAATGAAGGTTATGAAGGCAACCATGCAGATTCAAAACAAATCTCCAGATTATTCAGTTTATCTTCACTGATAATCAATCATGTGGATCAATTCAGACAGGACATCCCATTACACACCTACGCACCATCTCATTACCCCCAACCCACAAAGTCTGCTTATTCCTCTCACAAGCTCTCCATGTCTGTCTCCCCTCTTGCTCATAAACACACCACCCCTGTCACTCTAACACACACAAGATGAAGCAATTCCCACCGCTGCGTGTATCATGCTTGACACAGCAGTGGGAATTGATAGAGTGCTTATTATCAAAACAGATTCTCCTCAGGATCTTTGCCCAATTAGAAAAAGAGGAGAGGAAACGGGGACAGCAGGTTCTGTGAAGCTGTGCGTTTTTACTCTCGGCATTAATTGGCTCTTTAAGATGTTCGGGTTTTTAACCTCTTACCATGTTTAGAGACCCCACTTAACAACCAATGGACACACATGGATACACATTCTGTGCTGCTATGCTTTTCCGAAGTACACTCATTGTCTACCCTGACCTAAAGCTGACAGTAATTACTTACTAACTTAAAGTATTTTGTTTAGTTTTCTTTTTAACACATGTGTTCCCAAGAAATGTCCTGATTGTTGTGAAAGCAGCTTAGTTGGGGCACCTTAGTGATGTAGAGCTAACTAATGTCCTCTTATAAATATATAGCTCAAGATCTGTGTTGCATGTAACTGCGCAGTTCCCTCTCTCCACTTATTTCCTGTAATCTTTCTATCAAATGGTCAGTATACTATAAAAGGCATAACAGGGCCAAATAAATCAGATCCATTTGAACATATTGCCCCATGCTAGTAAAATATGTGATTTGCTGCTGAAGGAACACATTAATTACCTTATTTTTCAAATATATACTTTGTAATGAGCAAATCGTATGTTTAAGATAATAGAAAGGGAAGAAAAACATGAGGAACAAATTATCTTTTAACATTTGATTATGTATTTTACACTCCGTTTTTAGTTTTGGAAGTAATTACTTCATGCTTTTTTTAAAGAAAATATTTTAAAATATTATTTTAGGTAAAGAACATTTATATTGTAAGCTGATTAATTTCAAAGAATCGTATTCAATTGACTACTATTCTGCGACAAATGACATGATTTGTATTATTTTGGTTCAGTTTGAATATACATCTTTTGCTTCTAGGTTACAGGATGACAAACAATATATTATGTACTACAATTATTACTTTTCCAAGTTTTAAGATCAGTTTCTTTCTTCTGTTCACTTAGTCAAACCAGTCACTCTAATAACCCTTAAAAACACACAGGCTGCTGACATGTTTCTGGCACCTACTGGGTTAATATTAAGAACATGCTTATACCCACAGAAAGACAATTACACACATCTGCAAGCCATTAGGTCTAATCACATAGTGCTGCAGCAGCAGAATAACAGACACCATACATTACATTGGCCTGTGTTCCTCACTATAACTGAAAACTACATGCAGAGCTAACTGCTACTCTCATCATAATGAGAACAATCATCATCACCAGTAAAAAAAGATCTCCTCCAACAAAGCCTTATTGTTTCAGAGTTCCTACGATAGGGAGAGCTGCAGCACACAGAACCATGAGAGAACAATAGAGCTGGCCTTGTCAAACAGCTCTTGTTAATCTTTTTTTCCCCCCCTCACACACCTCTTCCTGTGTGCAGAGGAACACGATGGGATTAGAAGGGATTACTCTCAGTCCTAGAAATAAACTCGACCATGTCACAGACCATGAAGGTGAAACAAGGTGAATGAGGTGTTTTGTGGAAAAGTGAGATTTCTTTCTTAGGTTGTCTCCAGCAATGTCTTTTTGTTTAATTGCACTAATAAAAAATGATTTGAAGTGCGCTGTCATGGCCACTTTTGTGGTCTTCCTGTTGGTAGAGACAAAGCTGGAAGCCCAGCAACTCATCTCTTCCTGACAGCGTTTGTGCCCCTGTTCATGAGTAAAATGAAAAACGCACAGTGGCTTGTTGTGTCACTATTAAATGATGGATTAGGAGTGCTTTATGTATTCTTATGAACCTATTTTTAAGCATGTAACAATTTATGATTGTCTCATATTTAATATGCTTGCCAGGAAAATAAACGTACAGCTTTTTGTCATCTAGAAAATAGAAGCAGGCTGTGCTTGTTTTTCTGTTCAGCAGCATCAAATGTTTGCTGATTGATCATGGTTCTGTGAAATGCACTCTGCCTCATGAAGCCAGTTCACTGGCTTAAGGATTCATAATGAAGTGTATTCAACCAAACTTTAAAAAGAAGAAAGTTAACACTGTGTCAGATTTTTTCTTTTCAGAAGTAGTTCTTCAGAGGAAAGTTGTGCCATTAAAACCAATGTCTTCACTGTCTATCCAAAACTTTTTAGGACAGAGTTTTTGCTGTTGAATATTTCTTAAATGTACATTTGTTTTGGGAAAACCCTGTAGTTTTTTATATTTTAAATTGAAAGTCACTTTTACCACAAACACCAACTCAGGTTTGGTCAATATAACACTCTAATGATGCTAAGATAAGAAATGTTTCTAAGTCACTTCTCAAAAAAAAAACAAGTCTAACTCCAAAGGTTTCAGAAGCAGATTGTGCTTGTGTTCATACCTGGTGTAAATGCCGTCCAGCATGCCCAGGCGGGTCTCATAGGCCGGGACATAGGAGCCCATCTGAGCCATCACACAAATCAGGGCCACCTGCCGGATGTAGGAGCTCTTACCCCCCATATTAGGACCCGTGATTATCATGGTTCTCCTGCCATCCCCCTGTAGCAGAGGAGAGGAGGGGAGAGGAGAGAGGAGAGGAGAGGAGAGAGGAGAGGAGAGGAGAGGAGAGGAAATGAGAGGAGGGTAGGGGAGAGGAGTAACAACAGTGACACACAGAGAAGGCACGGGGAGAGACAGAATAAGATATGTGCATGCTGTCCTGCACAGCTGAGGAGGTGGGTGGATTGAAAGCTTGGCTACTTCCCATTGGCTTGTACTTCTGTTGCAAAATTAACCTACACCCACTCTGTGCGAGGAAGTGTGTGTGGTGCCATCCAAGTCTGTGTGTGTGTGTGTGTGTGTGTGTGTGTGTGTGTGTGTGTGTGTGTGTGTGTGTGTGTGTGTGTGTGTGTGTGCGTGCGTGTGTGCGTGCGTACCTGCAGTTCGGTGAGGTTAGGTACATACTGGTTGTGCTCTCCCCTCAGTAAGTCAATCGCAGGATGTCGTCCATCCCTGATCAAAATCTGACGCTGATCTTCACTCACCTCAGGCCTGAATACAATGAACACATTCACATAAACACACATAAATGTCTAGAGATGGCCACATTTATGAAAACAGACTGCAGCACAGTGCTGTGTATGTATGTGTGTGTGTGTGTGTGTGTGTGTGTGTGTGTGTGTGTGTGTGTGTGTGTGTGTGTGTAAGTGAGTGAGTGGGAGAGATGTTGGCGTTTTGGCTGAGCACGCTGCTGAGCCCGGTGCACACTCCCACACACAACATGTCTGAGACTATAGGACACGACACAGCCACACACACACACAATGTCCCACAAACACACACACACAATGTCACACGCACACACACACACACACACACACACACACACACACACACACACACCAGTTTTTACAGTCATCATGAGAGGACATCACCTGCAATAGTCTCCTTGTTTAGCCACCTCAGCCAATGAGAAGAGACAATCCATGGTTGCTAGGTGACTAATAGCTCTTTTCATGGTGTGATAGTGCTCCCCAAACTGACTGCAGAGAGAGAGAGAGAGAGAGAGAGAGAGAGAGAGAGAGAGAGAGAGAGAGAGAGAGAGAGAGAGAGAGAGAGAGCGAGAGAGAAAGTGTTTTCAAGTGTAATATAAGGTAAGTGCATACTGTGTTCTGGGCAGACTGACGGTTGACTTGACCAAAAAAAACTAATGTTGTCCAGCTAAGAGATGTGCAGGCCTCTCTCTGAACCAGAGACTGACATGTTTTAACAGTTTTTCATTTGAGATTATGCTCAGCTGTTTTTGTGTCATACTCAAGAAAATTGGTCCACTCCTTCTGGCAGTCCAGCAGCAGCTGCTCTCGGAGCTGCAGCAGCTTCTTGTAGCGCTCCACCAGGAAAGGAGAGTGATATCTGCTGACTGCCTTGGTGCTGCAGTGGAGAGAGCAGCAGAGCAGAGAATGCAGGTGTTTAGTAAATATACAAAACATGTAACATGTTTTATTAATGATACCATATACTGAGCTTCAACACGTGCAGCGACTACCACACGTCACCTGTTTCGTCTTGAGTTGTGGCTGCCCTAAAACGATGGAACACGTAGAATCTTTCTTCCAGTTAAATATGTTTTGTCATTGCCCTGAAGATGTAAATTATCCAATATTTTCTTAATCCTTATTTAGGATATGTGAGTGGTTAATGGCTCAGTTCCACTATAGGACTGCATTCCTTTGAACTGATATTGCATTATGATTCACAATTTTGCAGAAAATGCTCAATTTAGCATAATTATTTTATTTAAGTAAAAGCATATACTTCATACACTATCATAGTGTGTTTTTTGGTGTACAAAATTAATGATATTTTTTCTTAAGTTTGTATAATATGATATGTAAACCTTGACATCTCTGCAGCACCACAATGTCTAATTCACTCAATATATATGGACACATTTTACCTTTAACAAATATTACAGTGCAAATATTGCACTCTCCTATATTGTGGTTTCAATAACACTGGGATTTATTGTTTAGCCCTATACCAAGAAGCACATACCACTGTGTGTGTGCGCGTGGCAACAGTGAGCTCACCTGCTGATTTTGACCCAGTCAGGTGGAACAGTGGACGACAGCGAGTTCTTCACCTCAATCAGAAACTGAGGGCAAAGGAGGAAGAGGAATGAGGAAGACTTTGATAAATAATATGGGAGCATACGGTCAAAATAATGCGTCATTCTTGAGTAAAACTGACACACACTGACACACACACACACACACACACACACACACACACACGATCATCTCTAAGACTCAGTCTTCCACCCAAATCCCTCTCCTCCCAGATGTCTGTCACTCTCAGCCTCAAACACACACCTCCTGTCCAGACACTGTCGTGTAGTTGAGTGCCGGGGCCTTCAGCATCCGCCGGACTTCTTTTCGGTGGTCTTGAATCTCGTTCATGACAGTCTGGATCTCCTCTCTCCTCTCTTGCAGCACTGGGAAGCCGGACAGATCTGAGAACAGCTCTGTTTTATTTCCCGACCTCCACAAATACAGAAAAACAGAATCCAAATGGGTCAGCAGCATCAATTATTAGTACGCATATTTAGCAGGATAGACACACAATTTATCATTTCTCCGACATTAAACATTTTGGTTGGTCCACCTTCTTAGCAGCAAATACTGGGGGCTCCATAACATCATACAGCATTACCGTCAACAGTATATTATATTTTAAAGGCCTAATTTGGTGTAATTTTCACTTACTTACCTTGTTAAAACTAATTCTAGATTTACCAGTATACAAAAGTGTTTGGCCATCAAACTTTATGGAGTTAGCGATTCAATAAAAATGAGTCCAGTATAGAAGAGGCAAAGAGACCAATTCCTCCATTTACAGAGATGTAGACTTTTAAAATGTAAAACGGCTTTAACAAACCAAGTTTTTCAACAGCACGTGTGCATATTTTAGCTATCAGATGTATGTCGATGTAGAAATATGCTAAATAGTTTCGACAAATGCTTCTGCAATAGTCGCAATTGTAAGGTATTGATAATACACGACTGTCAAACTTTATAAGCTACACAACCTTCACAGTTTTTATATTGTAGCATTGGATTTTGTGACTATCTAAAGCAGAGATTAATCGTCAATGCAAAAAGTCAATTTTTAAAAATTAAATATCATCCTGATTGACCAACGCCTTTTGTTATGATCATTCAAAATCTTAAGACTTTTCACGCAAAAATGTGATAAGCAACAGTAAGTAATCTGCTCTCACAATGCTTCACTTATACATGAAAGTGTTTATACTAAAGTAATTTGTCCCCCCCCTTTCACTTACAAATACCTTGGTTTCATGCAGTTTCATGCTTTCGGTACTCACTTGGCTGCCTTTTCATTGAGCACCTTGAGGTGGCTGTGGGCCGGAGCCAGCAGGTTAGGTGTGTCCAACAAGACGCCTCGGAGGAGCGCAGAGCTGATCTGTGAATGGATAGCTGGGAGCAAGGCCTGCAGTTCCAGCCCCAGGCGGGAAAGACTACTGCTAATAAGGTAAAACTCCTGCGTGGAACACTGGAACACACAAAGTTATGCATTACATCTGATGAAGATAAATGTTTGAGCAATCTTTGGTCGTGGTTGGAAAAAATGACTATTTATATTGGAAATATCCTCTTTATTCTTCTACAACAGTTATGTTACTGGGGGAGTCTGTAAGGCAGAAAGATTAGATCTGTAAATCACGTCAGCGATGGGTCTGGCAGCCAAGCTTAAAGAGCGACAACCTATTAAAGCCAATGCTCTGAGAGACAACACCATTAGAAGCAGCAAGGGATGCAAGTCTTTACAAGGTGAACAAAAATAAAATCTAAAATCGCATTTACTGCATTACATGTTTGAGAAAATGTCAAAAAGATGTATTCTGAACTTTTAAAAGTTATTGATATCTTTTGATATTTAAGATATTCCAACAAGACATGTTGGTTAATGGAAACTTTAAAAAGGTGGAGTACAGTATGTGATTCTGGAGAAATAGTGCTGATTATCCAACACCAAAACAAACACATCCCTCCCATCAGTGCAGAACTCTAGCATGTGCCATATTTACCGTCCCTCTTACTCCTTGAGTAGCTAGTCGCTGAATTGACAAAAAGTGTATTGGATTAAAAGCGCAGACTGCACCTTATAAAAAGCTGTTGACCAAATCTACCAAATGTCTATTTTATTTTGTCTGTATTTCAGCTCTTTTAGTGATTGCTGACAATCCACAATATGATAAACATAGCTGTCCTTTATCTCAAACATAGCAGTTTTATGTCTCTTTGGCATCAATGTTGCTGCTGTAAACATAAAACAGAATATGACTTACGATACAATCAAGGTAATGATTAATCAATGCGCAGAACATAGCCAATATTTACGATTTTATCAACTTCAAATGGCCATTAGTGACTTCAGGGTATCGTACCAAGTGCTGAAAGGTTAATGGGAGTCACACTGCCAGTGGTTTATAGCATTAATCACATGGTGCAGTTCTAATGGTTCCCTACGTCAGCAGCCCCCATGATGCTCTTTTACGAACCCAAACAGACAGCGACTGGAGACTAGGAACATACCCCCCCTCCCATTATGTCAATGGAGCCATAGAGACACAGACCATTACACAGTGTCTCATTTATCTACACATGGGCAAAATTACAATCAAGGCCCCTGTCTGTGTGTGTGTGTGTGTGTGTGTGTGTGTGTGTGTGTGTGTGTGTGTGTGTGTGTGTGTGTGTGTGTGTGTGTGTGTGTGTGTGTGTGTGTGTGTGTGTGTTCTCATTTTATCGTTTTCTTTTAACAATATATAAAAAGAAGCCAGAACAGTTGAACACGAGTTCAGATCAGAGTGACCCTCTCATGTCTCTCTCACACACACACGCACGCACGCACGTACACACACTCGCACGCACAAGCCATCTGACATTTCCAAAATGGGTCTGATGGGAAATGAGATTGTGTCAGACAATCAGGTACATGCCAATGAGGTGACTGCTCCTCTGTTAATCAAGATGCACGTAATAAAAGGAGAGATGGAGAGCGAGAGAGAACATTTTCTTTGTTTTCATTTTTAAGCATAACGTCCAAAAGTAGGTCTGCTTTTCATACCGCCTTTGCCAGCTTTTGTGACATGTGACATTTTTCTCTAACAGTTTTAATCTCTGTCACCACACAAACAGATGCCATTTTAATGATTACCAGTTGTAGAAAATAAGAAATTATCAGAGGGGCAAGAGATGATGGTGTTACTTTTTATTGCATTTTACCTTTTTGTGGTAAATGCTGCAGATGCCTCTTTCCAAATCAGGCAGATGCGACAGCAGAGATTTGATGGAACCTAGAGTGAGCAAGGGTGACTCCAGGATCTCCTGCACAGCATCCTGCCTCTCTGACAGAGACCTGTTCATGAAGGAAAAGAAAGAAGGAAAGGAGAGAGTCAGATCAGATCGAAAATCAGAGAGTTGATAGGAAAGATGGAAGTAAAATATTCAAAGATATTAAAATGGTCATAAATCAGTCATCAGCAGGTTACATGTTGGGGAGCTGAATTATACTTTGATTGAAAGGCACTGTAACTTTGAATTTAGAGCAATTAGCTGCCATTGCATGTTCATAAATTCTATCACGTGCTGAGATTTACAAGTTGCCTGAACTAATTGAAGCCAACCAGCTATGAAGGCGATTACAGTATCTTTAGGGTATATTTTCTGGAAATGGATTAAATGTGAATCACTGTAGTTTAAAATGTGTTTATGAAAGAAAAATAATAACCTAGGCTACATTTTAGTATTTAAGATAAGCTGAAGTATTAGGTGTTAAAAACCTGTAATTTCACTTTTAACCAAATTACACATTACCTGGAAAGTGTCATTATACCAAAGACACAAAGGTCTCTAGTATAATGACACGGTGTGTGTGTGTGTGTGTGTGTGTTTTTGGTGCATGAGAGTTTGTCATGTGCTGCTGCCCTGTGTGATGTGGATTTTGTGTGCCTGCGTGTAATCTGGGTTTTACACACACACACACACACACACACACACACACACACACACACACACACACACACACACACACACACACACACACACACACACACACACACACACACACACACACACACACACACACACACACACACACACACACACACACACACACACACACACACACACACACACACACACACACACACACACACACACACACACACACACACACACACACACACACACACACACACACACACACACACACACACACACACACACCAAACTATGGATAATAGAATTCTGCTGAAAATAACTTTGAGATTTTTGTATTGAAAGGTCTGAGAGTCAATTTCTGTGATTTATTTAAAGAGATTGCCTCCAACAACTTTTATGTGTTTTCATAGAGCAGTTCCTCCTCTTTTCAGTGACACTGCTCAATTGCGTAAAAAATAAGTACATTTTCAGATGCTGAACGCCATCTTAAGTTCTCTAGAACATCTATTGTGTTAAACTGAACTTATTTGAAGAATTTAAGGAATTAATTGAAAGGATGGTACACAGCTTTGGAATAATGCTGCATTCATGTCATATCAACTATTAATTAAAGACTTTCTTTGAGAATCAATAACACAATATCACATAGTGGATTGACATACATTACACTTCTACAATACACATTATTTTCAACCTACACCAATGCAGATGATAAACATTGGAGTCTTTCACATATGTTGCTTAAGACTTCTTTCAGGGAAAGAATCACTACGATATCCTAGGGATCGGGTTGAATGTGGGGCACTGTGAAACTGAATGTCAAGCAGAGAGAAGCTTCTTTAGAGGACAGAAGGTATCCTGTACTTACATCATGTCTGTGAGGGGCTGGCTCACCCACTTCCTCATCATTCTCTTCCCAAATGCAGTGCGAGTGTGGTCCAACACCCACAACAGACTGCCCTTCAGCCCGCCATCTGTCTGTCACCCAAAGATCAGACACAAAAACAAAACAGATGACACCCTTTTACTGTGACATAGTGAGGATAATAACATGAAGTAATAGATATGGGCAGGTGAGGGAAGCCCCAAGCAGCCAGGTGAGGAGGTTTGAACTCAGCTTGAACTCCATGTGTGACAAACATTCCACAGCAGCGGAGTCGGGCTGAACTTTTGAGCCGTCACCCACGCAAGGCTGAACAGTCACTGAACATTTTCATGTGATCGGAGAAACGACAATTTAACTCATCCATTATATTTTTACATTCCAGTGCGCAACAACGCTGGCAAACTGATTTTTTCAATGTGTACAGACATCATCTGGACGTTCTTGACATATAAAAAGTATTTGCACTGGAAGGTGGCCATCAACCGGGTAAGCTGCATGACATTTATAGCTAGGCGGCTGTCAATACCCATGTGCAAAAATGGAAAACTCTTTCAACCTGCCAGGCTTTTTTTACTGAGGTAGATGTTACAAACATCATGTTGAAGTTTTTTAAATACAACAACTCGACAGTAAATTATTCCTGACATGCACATCTGTTCAGCTGTCTTTCTTGACCTTGCTCTAGGTTAGTAGACCTTCAGTTTTTTATTTTGTTTACACACTTGTTTAGATTGGGCTCATTGTGCCAAAACTCTCTACACAACCCAAATAAAAAAATAACAATTACAGATGAACATCTGACTTCTACAAAATGTCATTTGTGATGCACACATTAGGCATTTGAATCATTCAATTAAAGCAGCAAGACACCCTAATGTATTTTCTACAAAACACTGCTGTCTAAAGTGAATATTTTGCTTAGGTAGGTAATCTTTGACACAGTTCATCATGTATTCCTTCCTATGTGTCTTCCCCTGGCATCGGCTAACTGCGTTGGGGGGCTGCTATCTTCATTAAGGAGGGGCAGCTTGGGCTTCTCTGTTTGCCCATTTTGGGACTAGAGCACAAGCTGACCTGAGATACATTATTGTTTAGGACATCTGGGCACCTATTTATCTGGCTCCAGGTGCCCTTTGTGCTTATATTCTATTGCCCTAGATGACAGTTTTAGTTAGATATAGTGTCCGAAGAATGTTGATTGTTCATTCAGAACTAGTTAAAACCTCTTCCTACAGCTAGGGATCTTCAAAATTGGTTCGGCAACCGCTCTGTCAACTCGTGGCTGCAGCAAATGTGTTGTCAATTCTACAGCCGTTAACTTCGTAACAAACATTCAGTGTTTTGCCATCAAAGTTCCAGCTCTCCTGTGTCTCTCTGAGTTTCGTCTCCATTGCTCCAGAAGTTTTCATCACATGAAGTACTTCGTATTTCTTCTTAATTTTTACCATACAGGCTCTGTGAAACATTCCAGTAACTATTTCTACTTATTTCAATTAACCAAAAATGCTTTTGTGAATGTTTGGTCCCTCTGTTGAGGACATGGTTACAAAATGTAAGTTTTACGTTTTTGTCTCAGCATTTACTTTCAGTGTTGGGGCAATCGTCAGAAAGAGAGCTTAACTCCTAGTCCCTACAGACTTTAGCATAGAAAAATGCTCTAAATTACAAAGTTAACACTGTAATGTTTAGCAGGTATACTGTTACCATGTTATCATTTTAGTTTATCTCCTCATCAGCCAAAAACACAAAGCACAGCTGATGGGAATGTCATCAGTAATGGACAAAGTCAAATTTGAAAACGGGGACAAAACCAGATTGGGGGTCAATTCATTGTCAGGGGGACAATTTACACATAAATAAATCTAATGTTTTTAAAGACATTTTACAAAACCACAAAACCCAATGAGTGTTAAAAGACAATTTAAACATTTGATTAGAATCGAGAGCTTAAATGTAAGCAACTGACTGACCTTTGAGGATCTCTTACATGCCTTCCTTTAACACATTAGAAACCTTGAGATTTTGAAACAGTCCGGGCTTAAGCCATCTTAATTAAAAAAGCAGATTTCTCATTAACAGGCTAAAAAAAAACTTCATTACACTGACTGGCTGCAGAGATGTGCCTTTACCTGATTGTTTAAGATCTCCAGGTTCCTGAGGGTGGCCGCACCAAGAATCATACCCTCCGACTCACAGGACAGACGCCGAAATGAGCTGTATGGAGCAAAAACAATCATATTTAAATGCAGCTGGATGATATAAGGATTTATATAGGAAGTAAATGTATGTGTAATAGTGAAGACTGTAATGATAAAAATAGCTTTCTATAACTCAAATCAGAGCAATTCTAGGAAAACTGCTCTTTCTTCCTGGTTTGTAAATGAGTAAAATATTTTTCAAAAAACCTTTTGGTATATATATTATTTTCACTATCTCTTATGTTTAAGCTTAATCTTTTTAAAATGTATAAATTGAGTCAATAAAATGTCCAAATAATCCATCAGAACGTGTAAATGTCTTGTTTTGTTCAAGCAAAAGTCTAAAAGCCAATAAGAGCTATGAGTTTGACAATGAGTGAGTGGAACAATAAATCAAATATTACAATTTAAACAATTTTATTTTATTCAACATTTATTTAGCCAGGAAGAGTCCTGGCCAAGGTAAGCAGCAGCAGTTACACACACAATCAACTTATCAATTAATTGTCTAATCGTTTACTTCTACCAAGGATTTCAAAGAAAATAATAACCTGCATTGCTGAGTGTGCAAATACCTTTCACTTCTAAGAACTCTCTCCAAGTTGAATTCTTGGAGGTATTGAATGAGGGGCCCCAGACAGCAGATCACTGGGCTCTCCAAGGATGCTACACTCGACAGAGAGCGAGAGCCTGAAGGATACAGAAACACAAATATGTCACTGATAAAACAGCCATGAGTCACAGGCCCTCTCCTTACACACATCCAGTGTGTTAGAGCTGAATGGCTGTCTTGGGCTCAACGAGACTACATTATGTGAGTAGCTAAGGATTATAAAGAGAAAAGGATTTCAGACCAAAAAACCACCCAGTGGCACAAACGCACCTTTCTCCTGGGTGTGGCAGTAGAACTCTGTTGCTGTGTTCATGGCTGAGACGAACTCAAACTGAGTGCTGTCCCTCTTCTCAACTCTCACTCGGTCATCAGCCTGAGCGCTGCAGGAGAACAACAGGACAGCATTGATTTAAGTTGTGCTTGTGACTGTTCAGACGGACAGATGAAGAAAATACACCCTCTGATATCTGATCATTGTCCTGTCTGTAAGGCAAATTAAACACAGGGGCACTGCATGTTCCAGCCATCCTTTTGTTCAACCACACTCAGTGCACACACACACATACACACACTTTCCCGCATCTCTGGCTTTCTCCATTCACTTGCTCAGCGTTGCTGCTTTCAAGGACTCGGTTGCTTTGTCCACTGTTGTTGCCAGGGCAACCAAGGCAAACACGTGGCTTTGAACACAGTGATGCTGGAGCATTTTCTTTCTTCCGCTTCCTAATGCTCACACACACACACACACACACACACACACACACACACACACACACACACACACACACACACACACACACACACACACACACACACACACACACACACACACACACACACACACACACACACACACACACACACACACACACACACACACACACACACACACACACACACACACACACACACACACACACACACACACACACACACACACACACACACACACAAGAATCATTATCTCTCACTTCAGTCACTGGTCAGACTGGGAGCAAAGATTGCACGCAAGTGATCAATAGACCGCATATTGTACCATTAATCATTTAAGCAATCAATTCAACCACATTAGGGGGTTTATGAGAACAGCGACAATTGCTGCTATCGATCCAGGGACACAGCAGTGCCGTGTAGCATTCTGCAAAACCCTGAGAAGACCCAGTGTTGTGGAAGTGTCAGCTTCAGTTTGATGTTCACAGGAAACTACAAATCTCATTCAAGTTTATGCCACCAATTTGTCAAAACGTCCCCTTAAATAACCAGGAAACACATCCTCGGCTCTTGTGGTAAGTAGCGTGCTAATCATTTTAGTTTAAGTGGCTTTCCGCCTCAATGAAAGAAGGTGTTTCTTTTTCTGTTGCTTAAACAAATTAAATGACATGACACAACAGCCATGGGATCCAGCTGTGCTAAGGTAAGCAAGTCAATATATATTTATATTGCGATGATTCATGACATTTGTGCGTTTTTCAAACACTAGTTTTCAACACTAAGCTCTACAAATGAAACTCCATCCACCTCTATTGTACTAGCGGAGAAACATGCCTCTGACACGCATATCTCCAAATCTGGGATAATAAAACCACAACGAAAGGCAAATGAGAAAAATATGTTCCATTTTTGGTTTTCTGGGTTTAGTGTATCACTGCAGATGTGAAGAGGTGGGTTCCTAAAAATAAGAAGTGTGTTTTCTTTTTGTTTGCCTTTATGATGGTGATTATCAATCATTAGCAGTGACGTTAAAAGGTTAAGGCAGAGATGATCCAACCCAGAGAGCAGAGGTTAACGTGCACAACAGATCAAGGCGGAAGATTAGTATCTATTTCTGTAGGGTGAATACAAAGCCCTGAGTGGCCGTTTAAATCCATACAGACATAAAACACAAATTATGTTATGCGTGTCGGAGAGTTGGTCATCGACTTAAAATCTTGAAGAGCAAGAGCCTTTGTGTTGACAGCATCATTCATTCAGCTCTCGATGTCACTGCTCAAATACTGACTCCAGGCTGAGAATAGGTAAAGTAATATTGCACCAAGATACTCCCATCCTCCCAGGGACTCATTACCTCCCTCTCCATGGACACACATACATCCCGTTGCCAGGGGGCGCGTCTTGTCAGCTAACCCCGGAGACACGGAGGCTGTGAAGCTAACGTCAGCAGTCACAAAATTCCTCTTCTAAATCGCCTGGGTGGCTCTTGCTTTAAGATATCTTTAATGGGTTGGATTAACAGCAATATAATGTGTCATTGCAAAACTTTAATTTCTGAATATTTTTTGTATTTTAACTGTCATTCATTTCAGTCAAATTAATCCAAAAAAATAATTGAAAAATAATTGCCTAGAAGAATATCCTGAAAGGGCTACAGTAATAGTGATCTGTAACAGGCTTGTGTGCATATAAATGTGATACATTTTCTACAGACCAAGCTGCCCTGTATTTGTATGATACAGGCTGCCAATTGAGAATTTTCTTGTCTCTGATGAGCACAACGCTAGAGAGCAGTGCTGTTCAAACACAATAATTGGAATGGCCTTTGCAGGCCCATCTCCGCTATAATCACTCAACACAGACGGCTGAGAAAAGGAGGGGGAGAGAGAAAGTCAGAGAGGAATGAATACAAATGAACCACATTTTCTAGAATTGAATTTAAACAAAGAGGGAAAAAAGAAGCCACTGGAATAAATAATGAGATATGTGCACATTCAAGGAGTCAAATACAAAAAGTGGCAGAGATCCTTCCCATTTATCCAACTATTCCCCTCTAATCTAATCCACTGCACTGCCTCCCACTGCCTCGTTTCATTTTCAGAACATAATGCAATCATAGGCAGCCTCCAGAGGAACCCGTCCCTGCTGGTGTGAACATGCTGGGTGCAGACTGTCAGCAAAGATGATCTGAATGGCGGCACAATGAGAGGCAACAGGTTTCTGGAATTCATCAGCTCAACTGTTGCTGACCGTGTTAGTCAGCCGGTGAACAAAAAACCAACTATTTAGTTTTGATATCTTGGTTAACACTGGAGCCTGCATGCATTAAATTGAAGTCTGTTTTTGCATCAGCATGTCGGTTGTATCAACATAAAATCTCACAACTACCTGTTGTACCTGGTGCTGTTTATCACTGGATGGATTTTACTGCTGCCAAATATCTGAAATTATTTGGATCGACAATGACAATGTGAACTTTTTAGCTTTGTGCTTTAAGAGAGCAGCTACTATATAAAGCAGAGTTGAAGAAAGGTGGAGTTTCCTATTAAAAAAAGGTTATATAAACTTATTGACACACAAAATGTAGGTGGGGTATTGAAAAAAAAACGTAGAAAAAAGATAAAACTATTTTTTTTAAATGTGCTCCCTTTGGTTTCAGCCACCGTATGTATCCACATTAAAATCAAGCAGGAAAAATAAAATGTCCATGAAGTGTATGAAAAACTGTCAAAAAAAAGCCCAAAAAGTCAACAAAAGTAATCTGCATGAGAAATATAGCAAAACTAATAATAATATTTCACCCTGGATATACTTGAACACTATAAGCTGTGCATAAAAGGTTAACTTAACTATCCAAAAAGATTCACCGGTATGAAAGTATTTCAAATGTTGTGCGGAAAATGTTACATACTGTAGATTGTAAAACAAGGATGCATTTTTAGACCCATATATATCTATTGTTTGCTCCATAGGACAACCTAGCAGCTGCAGTTTGAAAAATAGCATCTCACTTTATTTTGACCCGAAATAGTAAGTTCTGAAGCCTGAAAAAACAACGTATCACCTGCTAAAAAATGCTGGGGCCCTCGGGGCCACCAGACAACTTATATTAACTTTTCAACATTTGATCAACGAAATAAGCTTAATACGTTATCTTGCAAAAATCTTTTTTTGTAAAACAAGTATCATAAAAACCTGAGTTTATGAAGAAGATCACTTTATGATCTTTTAAAATAAATAAAGCCTGGTTGTTGGACCCTGTGGTCGTCACATAACCTCTAAATAAGCCCAGAGAGACGAAGATAGAAACTGTCTACTGGGGAAAATCTGATCTTTGATCTCTGACACACACACACACACACACACACACACACACACACACACACACACACACACACACACACACACACACACACACACACACACACACACACACACACACACACACACACACACACACACACACACACACACACACACACACACACACACACACACACACACACACACACACACACACACACACACACACACACACACACACACACACACACACACACACACACACACACACACACACACACACACACACACGAATGGAAGAAGACTGCCCTCTAGTGGCCTGACAGCAGATTACCTGGCGGCAGCGATGCTCTGCAGGAGTCTGTGAGTCTGTTCTGAGAGGTCGGAGGGCACCAGGATCTCCACAGGATTGATCTTTAGGACACGACCCTCTAGTTCGGATCGAGAAGGATCATCAGGAAAACAATCCAGTAAAACGTCACCTGTGCTCGGCTGGACTGCCTAAAAACACAAAAACATACTGTTAATTGAATGCACACTTTCATGAAAAGAAAAGCTGCTTGTCTTTTTTTAATGTAACATTTCTATGAAGACTAAAAGTGATTTGAAAGATTTATCTCACATGGAGAAGCTTTCGTTCCAAATCAGATTATGTTAAAGACATACAGCTTGTACTCACAGTTCACATTTTACAACCGGCTATGATAGACATGCATTTCTTGCATCACTTTATTCTCCATATCAGTGCTGGGCTGAATAATCTTCTATTACCATTTTGTTATTTTGTGATATTGTTACAAATCAAGAAACCTTATCTTGGAAAATAAATTGAAATACTCTTAATTCTAAATAAAATAGGAAACTTAGAAATATCTGTTTTTGGCTAATCCAGTTGTTTCAAGGGAATCAGATTTTTAGGGGAGAGCTAATAAATCTGATTTGAAATAATCTCTGATTATTTATTACTGTTAGGTCCGGGTGATATGGCCTAGTTAGGCTATGTCGATATAGTCCTTCTTGTCTATCTGTATAATTTAATCAATATATGATAGAATTTTTCTCCCAGCAGCACTCCCTGTATGCATATTGTTAAAATAACCCAATACTTCTTTGCATATTAAACTTAGCCTCCTTAATGACTAAAGAGTTGTGGAAATAAGATTACATTTTAATAGACTGGTATTTTACAACCATTGGCGTGAAAAAAAGATGAGATCACAAAGGTTGAGATGTAAACGTCCTCTTTTGTTTTACATGAACTATCAATATGAATTTGCTTTGAACTGAAAAACCTGATTCAGCACCTTGACTCAGAGCATCTGTAGTTTTTATGAATATGAACTGATCAGACTCACCACCAGCCCCACAGTTAGCTGCTTCTTCACTTTGTCCCAACTCTCACTGATACACAGAAGGAAGCTGTCAGGGGGGTCCGACACCACTTCATCACAGACCCCCTCCTCCACAGCCCTTAGACTGCAGACTGGGTTCACATCTAAGAAAAGCTGTCAAGGAAACCCTTTAGACAGACAGCGACAGAAAAAGCAGCTTCAAGGAAACACACACAGATATTCACAGACTGTAAGGATACCCTCTCCCACCAGAGTGGACTTGGTGTACAGAGCGCTCAGCCTACGAGCAAACAGAGCGTTCTTATTGGCCCCTGAGGCCTTGATTGCAGACGTCTCCGTCTGCTTTACCACACCAACCTATAAAATAAGGACAGTGATATTGAGAAAGAACAAAACTCTAACAGCTTCTAGTTTTGAAAAATATGCAAGATATATTTCATACCTTATGTCCATGGGACACCAACCGTCGAACGTGAACAAACAGACGGTGTGTCGGAATGCTGCACGTCATGAAGTTATGATCCAGGTGACAAAAGATATTGAGCTCCTTTGCAGCAATCTGCTCACACAAACAAAGATTACATCTGTCACGGCTTTTAGATGAAGGAAGCCTGTTGTGTTTTCAGGCGAAATAATTTGGGTCTAGCAGTAGAGCATATCAAATTTGAGCTTTGAGTTAAAAGTGATGGAAATGAAAATGGAGGATTCAAATGGCATGATTGCAAGTTACATTTGATTATCTGAGAATCACAAATCAGTAATAATCAGTTAAAATATCCACTTCTAAACCAAGTTATAAATGATTATTTTTATTTTATAGGTAATTTGTTTATAAAGTCTTTAAAAACAAATTGAAAAAACGACTAGTTTGGAACTTGGGACACAACCTGGAAATATCCTTTAATCTGCCATGAAACACAATTTCCCAACAAAAATATCTACCATACTTTCACAGAGTGAGATATTTTATATGTTTTTGTTTAAGACTGGCACTACAGCAACTCACTATTGCCTTTAGAGGAACAAGCGGTATTACAAGACAGGACAGGCTGGGGTTGGCTGACTAGCATGGT
Organism: Eleginops maclovinus; assembly: GCF_036324505.1. Classification (NCBI taxonomy): domain Eukaryota; kingdom Metazoa; phylum Chordata; class Actinopteri; order Perciformes; family Eleginopidae; genus Eleginops; species Eleginops maclovinus. Next base: position 12,562,172 of record NC_086360.1, read on the forward strand.
AATTGCAGTAGATGTCTTTGACATATCTGCAACACTGTAACTTATTTTACATACTTTTAGTAATGTTAGTTACTTTTTAGAATGTTCTCAAAATGAATTCTGGCATACCCCAAATATTTCATCCATTCACCTAATAACGCAGATGCAGTTCTCACCTCTGCATCCTCTCCAAAGAACCTGTACTTGTAGCCACACTCCACAGCCAACAATGCATCCGGGTGCTGTCGTTTCAGCTGAATCACCTGCTGCTCCAGGGGGGTGAACACTTTCTTCGAGCGCTTCGAGGGGGCGCTCAAGTCTGAAGGGAGAGTTAGCTCTGCAAACCTGACTCCCCCTCCCCCTCCTCCTGAATTGGCAAACTGAGAAAAATGGAACCCCTGCATCAGAAAAAACTACTTAGAAATCATTTTAGCAGAATCACTTCCCCCTTCCAAATAAGTTCTTCATTTCCAACTAATGCGTGAAAAAAAAACTTAACTTCCCCTGAGAGAACAATAGATAAAATACGGGAACCAAACCATTATAATAAAGATCCCTAAAATGTGTTAATTGACAGAAATGTGGCCACACTGATCCTAATTTACCTCAAGTACATTAGTTGCCATTACTGTACCAGAACTTGTTGTTACCAGCTGCAAAAGCAATGCTGGTATTGTAACTACTGTGGTTCAAATCACGTTACGAATCAAACTGATGTTCACAATTACATTTATTGTTTCTTCAAAATGTTATGACACACCGTGAAAACGTATTCGCCTGTTAACCAGCAGTAGAAAAACGCACATTTTGACTATGGCTTACACTTCGAGAGTCGTTTTTACTCTGAAATCAACACGTCTCATCCGGAGCTTGAAATCATGTGACTTCAGGCAAGATAATGTTATCATTTAACAAAATAAAACAAAGGCTCAAGCGTACATTATGCACTCTTCAAAAAATACAAACCAATAAATAAAGACATTTTTGAGCGTCAGCTACACTCCCACCAAAATTACCTTCAAACACAAATGCAGATGAGAATACATATACATTATGATCTTCATCAAAGAAATCAGTGGTAATTTTCAACTCCTTTCTCTTGTTTCTCTTTCCCTTAAATTGACTTGTATGTAAATATAAATAAACTGAACAAATATATTTATCAGTGCAAGTTCACAATAGAATTTTGATATTTGAACAATCAATTTTCATTTACATAACTGAGGCTACAACAACTTAATTAGCCCATAAGCCTAATGAGGAAACATACAGCGGGTAAAATAAGTATTGTAAAATTTTTCTCAGTAAATATATTTCTAAAGGTGCTATTGACATGACATTTTCATCAGATGTCGGTAACAACCCATGCAATCCACACATGTAAAGAAATCTAACAATAGATGTCCATACATTAAGTTATGAATATTAAAATGGAATGACACAGGGAAAAAATATTGAACACATGAAGAAAGGGAGGAGCAAAAAGGCATGGAAAGCCAAGACACCAGCTGAAATCTATCAGTAATTAGAAAGCAATCCTGCCCCTTGTCAGTGCAAATTAATATCAGCTGGTTCAGTCCCAACTGATGGCCTATACAAAGGTCTCATTACCAAGGTGTCACACAAGAAAGATCTCATGATGGGTAAAAGCAAAGAGCTCTCTCCAGAACTTTGCAACCTTATTGTTGCAAAACCTACTGATGGATGTAGGATGGATGGATTTCTAAAGTTCTGAATGTTCCAGTGAGCACTGTTGGTAATATAATCTGAAAGTGGAAAGAACATCATGTCACCAGCCACGACCAGGTGCTCCTCGCAAGATTTCGGACAGAGAATTGAAAACAATTATCAGAAGAGTTTCCAAGAGCCAAGGACCACTTGTGGAGACCTTCAGAAAGACCTGGAATTAGCAGGTACAATTGTTTCAAAGAAAACAATAAGTAATGCACTCAAACGCCATGGCCTGTATGCACGCTCACCACGCAAGACTCCATTGCTGAAGAAAAGGCATGTTGAAGCTTGTTTAAAGTTTGCTGAACAACATTTAGACAAGCCTGTGAAATACTTAGAGAATATAGTCTGGTCAGATGAGTCCAAAATTGAACTCTTTGGATGCCATAATACACACCATGTTTGGCACTGCACATCACCCCAGAAACACCATACCAACAGGGAAGTTTGGAGGTGGGAACATCAGGGTGTGGGGCTGTTTTTCAGCATACGGCACTGGCAAACTTCATATAATTGAAGGAAGGATGAATGGAAAAATGTACAGAGACATTCTTGATGAAAATCTGATGCCATCTACCAGGATGATGAAGATGAAACGAGGGTGGACATTTCAGCAAGACAATGATCCCAAACACAGAGCCAAGGAAACTCTCAATTGGTTTCAGAGAAAGAAAATAAAGCTGCTAGAATGGCCCAGCCAATCAGCTGACTTGAATCCAATAGAAAATCTATGGAAAGAACTAAAGATCAGAGTTCATAGAAGAGGCCCACTGGACCTTCACGACTTAAAGACTGTTTGTGTGGAAGAATGGGCCAAAATCCCACCTGAGCAATGCGTGCGACTAGTTTCTCCATACAGGAGGCGTCTTGAAGCTGTCATTACCAACAAAGGCTTTTGTGCGAAGTATTAAATAAATTTCAGTAAGCGTGTTCAATACTTTTCCCCTGTGTCAATCCATTTTAATACACATAATTTAATTTATGGACATCTATGGTTTGATTTCTTTGCATGTGTGGATTGCATGGGTTGTTACTGACATCTGATTTCATGTCAACAGCACATTTAGAAATATATTTACTGAGAAAAATGGTGACGTGTTCAATACTTATTTTACCTGCTGTATATACATTTCTAGCAATTGTTTGCTTCCACTGCTCTCCAATAGAACAACTAACTTCTGAATGGATCTTTCAACAATGGATGGCTTGTTGAGGCATTGACCCTTTTACCCCAACTGCTGCACCCCAATCGGTATTGCAGCCTTCCGCAGAGTCCATCATCACCCGATTCCTTTCTGACACATCTCGTGCATATCTGTCTTTCCTTCTAAGATGAATGGAGCTAGAACCCCTAATGGGTCATTCAGAGAGGCCACAACTGGGAGTATCCCACATCGAGTTGCTGATTTCTCATCGAGTGACACCTTGAAGGAGAAGCTGTCACTTTCAATGTTCCATCTTATTCCTAGCACTCTGTGCTGGAAGGTCATCGTAGTTGAGGTCCACATTTTTTACCTCTGCAGTGCGTTCTGGTTCCGTTTCTACTTCTCTCCTCACGATCTCTTTCCAGTTTCCTTTTAAGGTGCTTTAACCTTTTGTTATCTGGGAGTAAAGGACGTGCTTCGAATGGAAGAGGCACCTCTAGTTGATCCAGCATGTTTTTGCTGGATTCCTTCCTTTAAGATCTGCGGGAAGCGAATATCATCCTGAAACATGCTGTTGTCCCCTGGCCTGCTGTCCGCAAAGTCATACTCAAGTACCTTGATAATGGCTGATGGCGTTACCGGTTGCACCTCCCTGAGAGATACCTGGTGACAAAGTCCAGTCACATCTTGAGAATTCACACACTGTGATGCACTTCCTACGATGCTCTATCCAAGGTCAGTCTTAACAGCATCGGGCTCATAATTGCCACCAGTGATGATTTTCCTTGGGTTCAGTGCTCTGGAGCAGTCATAGCCAATCAGCAATCCAGCACCACAATCTATTAGTGGAGGCAAATGTTGAGCTATGTCTGCAAGGTGTTTCCATTTAATTGGCTGTCTGGCAGGTTGGAATGTTTGCATGTTCAAATGGAATGAAATCCCTTGTATAAGATGGAGGCAGGTCAATGGATGTATTTGAGTTTAACCCTCTGACTTTGAGTCCACAAACTCTCTGACTATTCACAATTGAGTCTTTTCCCATCATAGTTGATCATTTTAGTTTTACCGGTTCCATCCCTGGCTGCAGCTTCTCACAAACCTCCTGTTCTACAAAGGTGTGACTGCTTCGGGTGTCCAATAGAGCATACACCAGAGTTTCAGAATTAGGGTTGTTTGATGAGGAAATCCACACTGGCACAATCATTGATGTGCTCCCACCTTCACCTCCATTCACACAACATGATAGCGAGGATATATTACTTTCAAACCCGCTTTGTGTGTAGGGTTTGACCGCTGAGGAACGCTCATCATGCAAAGGTGTCAGATGACTCTTCTTCCATATGCCACACATGGCTCTGTTTTTGCAGTCTCTGGTGACATGTCCCTTTCTCAGGCATGCAAAACACAGGTTATTGTTTTCTCGCATGCATTTCCTCTTTCCTCCACAGTCAAATCTACTAACTTTTGGCATTTGAATATGGAATAATTTTCTCCACAGCACAAACACTCCGTTGTGTTTGAGTTTTGTGTTGGCATGCTCTCTTCCTCTATTTCCTCTGCATGTTTGATTTGGTTTCTTCCACGTTGGTTTTAGCAACAATGCAAGGTGTGTCTGAAGCCCCCACAAAGGTGACAAATGCGTTTGCTTTAGGCTGTCTTGTTTCTCTTACAAGTATTACTGCTGAGGGTTTCAGAGCATATAGTGATGACACTGGGTTGCATGCTATGCGGGCCTCTTTTGAGATGAAGTTGGCAAACTCAGCGAAGCTTGGAGAATCTTTGCCTATACCCAGCTGTTTTGTGACATAACGGTTCCACCTTGATGTGAAACAATCAGGAAGTTTGGTTGGCATCTTCTGGTTCTCTACGCAGTCGTTAAGAACCTGTAGACCCTTAAGCCCCTCAACTTTGTCCATCATATTATACATGTCGCATTCTCCTTTAAGTGTCGTACAAATGTCTTTTACCTCATTCTTCCATTTCTCATACACTGTTTTGAACTGCTTTTCCTTTTGAGTTAATTCTTGCTCTTTAAGTTCTTGCATTTTCGGTGTTAACCGTCTCTCTCTCTCGAGATGATTTCCTTACTTTTGTCTCTGATTTTTTAGACGCAACACTTCTTCTCTCATCTTCAAAGTCTGAGCCTTGCTGCTCTTGATGTATCAACATTAAATCAAACTGATCATCACCATTTTGACACAAAGGATCTTAATTAGACATTTTGACTTGCCAGGAATTATCATAAAGTGCAAACAAAGTAAGTTACAGGCATATGAATGGCAACTTGGAAGTTTTGTTATAACTTTAACTCTTAGCCGATACCTGATTGTTCTCTGACTTCATGAACAGAACATGAATATACAACTCTTAACTGCAATGACCCTTGTATAACAATAACAGTTACTTTTCAGGGACTTTAATATATTTTCCTTACTTTATTCTAATCAGTCTTGATTACCTTTACCTTATTTTGGGGCTGTCCATCAATTATTCAAGGTATAAATGTCAAAGTACAGTTCAACCTGAGGAGCCACGTAGTAACCTGAATTCGCTGCAGGAAAAGATGTTCTTCTGCACAGGAAAGCCCATGTTCTAGCAGGACAACAGCAAACGGTCCGATGACACACGTCGTCCGCACAGGATACGCAGCGAACTGTCCGTTGACGCCTGTCGTCCGCACAGGATCAGCCGCACACTGTCCATTGAAGCCCGTCATCCGCATATGCAGCACACTTCGCGTTGAGCCTGTTGTCCGTGCCAGGATGAAGCACACTTCGCATTGAGCCTGTCGTCCGTGACTGGATGAAGCACACTTCTATTCGTATGTGCTCCGCCCTCTAACGGGCTTTGCCTCGGCTCCTGAGAAAGATTGACTGTACTCTCCGCCCAATCAGGGGGTAGCATCCTCCCCTATAAAACCCCAGTAACTGCGTTGCTCGTCTCCCCTTTTTTACTCAGCAACTTGAGAACTGGACTTCTTTCCTGCGATTGTTGTTTCACCATCCGGTGTCGCAGTTTTTTCGCTATTTTTTCCCCATGGATACTCACAAGGTCTGGACCCCCATTGAGTGTGCTTGTTCTGCCTGGGAGCACGACATCGGGATGAGGCCGGGTCCTGCGCCTCCTGTCTTGCGCTCCCCCGGGAGGAGCGCGAGTGGAGGCTAGGCTATGGCGAGACGACCCATGCCACCGCTAGCGTCGGTGGCGCAGCCAAAGTCGTGGGCAGACTCCGCTGAGGACGACGACCGGCGCGTCTATGAGGAGGAAAAACCCGGCCTCCCTTTTCAGGGATGACGAGCCGCCGGCGGACCACCGCTAACACCTCGACGACCTGCCGGCCCTCTTTGCCTCGGCCACCGAGGGGATGGGGACCCCTCTGCCTCCTCAACCGCCGTCCTCGGCTCAAGCCAAGGACTTCACGGTAGGCCGCCGTGCCCAGACGCGGGGTAGGCCGCGCCCTCGTGTGGTCACCCCCAAGATGGCGCCCAACTTTGATTATGCGCGGCGGGATTGGACCTCCCCGCTGAGCGCCAAATCCCCGCTTGGTTAAACAGGACGTTACGGAGGGGCTATGCCCTGCAGTTCTGCCGCCAGCCCCTGCCTTTCAGCAGCGTAATTCAGACCTCTCACTCCATCCCCGCCGAGAGAGCGGCTTTGGAGTTGGAAATACCGGCGTTCCTTCAAAAAGGGAGCGATATCGAGAGTTCCCCACACGGAAGAGCAGTCGGGGTTTTTCTCCCTATACTTCCTGGTGCCCAAGAAGTCGGGGGACACAAGACCAATATTGGACCTGCGCGTACTGAATGGCTACATCGCGCGGACACCTTTCCGCATGTTGAGCATTTCTTCCTCAATGGCGCTTCTGAGGGGTGTTTCAGTGGAGGACATCTGCCTAGCTGCGTCTTGGTCTTCCACTTCGACCTTTGTGCAGTCCTACCTCAGGGATATGACTGCTGATTCTGTGTCTCATTCGGTGCTTGGGGCACCGTCTGGGGGGACCTCGTCTGGAGCAGACTGAGGTGCATTTTTTGGTGTTCGTCAGAGCTTCTGACGTGGTTGCAATTCCGGTGCGAGACCCCCAGGCAGGCGGTGCTCGACCGGTGCATTGCTGTGGAATTATTTTCTTATTCCTGGTTGGGATCAGGGTTGTTTCGAGCTCAGCTTGGAGTACATCTCATCCTTACGGCCTTCGCCTCAAGTTTTAACCAATAGCGAAGCCCGTTAGAGTGCGGAGCACGTACGAAATAGAAATAGTAGTTACCTGGATGTAACTCCAGTTCTATGAGTATGTGCGGAGCCCTCTAACTACAAGCCCAAAATAGCCCTGATCCCAGTTGTTGTCGCTAAGTGTCAAGGGAGACGAGCAACCCCCCGATTGGGCGGAAAGTATACAGTCAATCTTTCTCAGGAGCCGAGGCAGAGCCTCGAGAGGGTAAACCAATAGTGAAGCCCGTTAGAGGGCTCCGCACATACTCATAGAACTTTACAGCGAACACATTAAACTGATTTAACTGCATTCGGTTCATATCAGCCAATTTATTGGGTAGGCTGATTTATCACTTAAGTTCCATTGTTTTTTAATTGCAATACTTTACACTCCTTAAATAATGAAGAATAATGAAAGGAAAGGTGCTCGACGTACAACAAAATAAGCTTGTGTTTTCAAATCAATCTGACTATAATGAAAAAAATCTTCACAGCTCGAATTCTTATATATTTCTATAATATATATTCTGAACACATTGTTCATCCAAACTCACGGTCAGAGGTCAAAGTCAGCTCCAGAACTGTCATATCCATCCAATACGTCACGCAGCAAATTATATATTTTCATGGTAAGTGTAAATGGTTAAGCTCCTATTACACTAAAAGTCATATGAACATTTTTGTTTGTTTTTCATCTGAAGGAAACATACGCCTAACCATCTCCTTCCTTGTCGGAAAACAACTGTTTAACAGAGAGAAATTATGATTATCCGATGAAGAAAGAGCCAAGATATGGCTTATCAAAGATAAAATATTGCTAATTATTTGTAAATGCTGATATAAAACAAACATTCACTTGTTTGAAAATAAAAGTACCAGTCATTTGTAATAATCGTATGTGTAGGTCACAAAATGTCAGATTTGTATATATTGGGTACCTGTTTTGAAGCAGCAAGCCTCGAACCCCCTGTTTCTTCAACATCCTCTTCCTCCTCATGCTCCTCTCCTGGCTGATGAGGCTTATTTGTATTGCGGTGTTGTTCAGTAATGTCCTGAGTAGGCCGGATACTGCTTCCTCCTTCACAGATTTTACTGCTAGCACCATCAGTGGCCTCAGTCGAGCAGGTGAAGCCTTTCAGCTTCTCCAAGGTGGAGGAGCAGAGGCCTGCTGCTTCTGGGCTTGATATTACCGTTGTCTCTAGAATGTCAAGCAATATAGATGAAGTGTGACTATAAAGAATATCAATCCATAAAAGAACATCACAAAGGTATTTGTTTTCTTATTCTTACATTATTACCTGGATGCACAGGATTTGCTGCGTTTAATCAAGTTTGTCATACAAATGATCGCATATTAGTCAAAACTCTTTACTTTTTATGTTTAAATATGATGAACAGGTCCATCTCATGTCAATTCAAAATTCCATAAACAGGAGATTTTAACTGCTTGATATGGGTTTGGCTGAGGGTGACATGTGTAAGGTATATGTGTAGATTTTTTGTTTGTGGTGCACACACTCACTTTTATTGCTCTGAAAGGAGGGAGGCTCAGAGTTTAAATCCTCCACCTGCAGGTCATGTACAGGAAGCTTGGTTCGTTTTGTTGGCAATCCAAAACTATCATCAGGGGACCGTTTCTTCTGCAGGACAAACGATTTTAGATCACTCTTTCGATTTAAGTTACGTTTATCTGACCCAAGCATGTGTCCAATAAAGCAAACCTCACCTTGCCCCTTGAAGGCTGCTGCTCGGCAGGATTCTTGTTAATCCCACACTGAGACACAGTCCTGCTGCTCAGACCTCCGAAGTATCTGCTGATGGAGGTTTGAGCGGTGCACGACTTCTTCAGAGACTTTGGCATGCTTTACCTTTCTCTTATCTTAGATGCATCAATAAGTATATAACTGTTTGCACATGTATTGCTGTAGAAGTCAGTGAGAGGCTTTGGCTGTCCGGGTTTTCAAAACAGAGCGGCGCATGTGCTGAGGTCACCTAGGCGCGTTAATGACGCAGTTAGCGTCAGGCCAATCACAACGGAGAAAACGCTTCCGGGTATGTTTTTCCAAATATTAATCAAAAGGCAATCCTACCATAAGCAGAGGGGGGAGAAGTACTCATCATGTAGTAAAAGTAGAAGAACTAGAGTCTAGGAATACTCTGTTACAAGTATATGTCCTGCTTTCAAAATGTTACTCATCATGTAGATTGGTCCATTTCATAATAATATATATTATATTTGTTTATTTTAATTATTGGTGCATTAATGTGTTTATCAAAGCAGGTAAAGGAGCAGCTAGTTTTAATCCCTTTATATACTGCAGGGTAGCTTGTGAATTTACTCCAGGTGTAACTAAACTATTATTGAAGTGATGATTATATTTCAAATCATCTGTAACTAAAAATACTAAATAAATTAAGTGGAGTAAAAGTACACAATTTACCTCAGAAATTTAGTGGAGTAGAAGTACGTCAATATTGTACTTCAATAGAGTACTTGAGTAAATGTGCTTAGTTACTTCCCACCTCTGACCAAAATTATATAAATAAAAGGCCACATTAGGTTTTAGACATTTTGAAGGATCCCCCAGATTTGATGAATTGATGATGTCTGATAATAGCCAATTTCATCAGCAGGTAAGAATGTAGGAAGAGGTTCAGATTAGTGGTAGAGCCTGCAATCTACATTAGTTTTCTACTATAATCAAACATATTTCTAAGTAGTAATAACCATGATGTTAAATCACTGAATTTCATATAGAAAGAGAATCAAAGAAATGAAGATAAAAAAATTGGCTACAAATCAGGTGGAGTTGAATTAAGAAAAAGCACTGAAATAATTATTCAGTTTGCTCTTCCAAGCCCTCAGGATACTGCATTGTATTTAATTATCAGCAACACTAGCATTTAACTCTACCTGGATCATTATATTTTTTGGATTGTTGAATATATTACAAAATTGTGGTGAACCTGAAGACTACATACCCAGGTTCATTGGAACACAGCACCATGCCTTCTAACTTTGATGTTAATATTAAAACATTTATTGCAAAAAAGCAAGTACATTTATAGTTTAAGTGAGAAATTGTAGACAATCTACCTTTGGGTACAAACACATAACCTAAAACATGTCATTCTTTTGAGAATAGCATAGCCTTTTTATTAACATGCCAAAATGTTTCAGATAATAATAAATGTTAAAGCATCCATATTTTCATTATTAGTCTATTATTTGTGGGGTTAGGGGGGTCAACATTTTCTGACCAGGACAATGAGTTTTTAACAAAATAATAACGGTCGATTTTCACACTGTAATCTTATCAAACTAAAGAAGACTGGTCAGAGGTTGACCCATGGGACAGCAAGTAAGGTCATTTTGTCACAAGTTTTCCACAGTCCACTCTTTTTCTGATTATTTCTTTTGCAAAGCTTGAAGCTTTCATTATGACTGTGTAAGTGTATATTTTTAACTTCCAAAGGGAAGTGAAAGTGTTTCTCAATGTTTGTCGAGACAACAAAAAAGGGAAGAACTAAGAAATTAAATCTTAGGTACATTTTTTACTCTCAAAATATATATTTTTTCTGCAACCAATGATGATCTAAACATCTTTCTAAAAGCATTAGGTTCTCGTGGCTGTCTAAGGAATAATGGGGTCAATTTAGGGGTGACATTATTCCGGTCACTTAGGAGGAGGCTTTGTGAGGAAATGCAAATGATCAAGTTCGTAAAGAGTGGCTGAAAGAGGAAGGGCACTCTGCAGTCCCTCTTTCACTTGGCAAATCTGTTTTTCTCTCCGTTCATGATGAAGCTTTATGGAGTTCTGATCCTGTTTATAACTCTGTCTGCAGGTAATAATAGCTTTTGATTTAGACTTATGTGCACTGACTGAACATTGTGAGATGAAGAAAAGTAATGTGTTTGTGTGTATTATAAGTGTTAAAAAGTAAGTTTGATATTTTGGGCAACATGCATAATCACTGTGAGAAGATTGATCCCACTGTTAAAAATAATAACTTTTTCACATATTTTGTATATTTAATTGAAACAAAAAATCACTATGATGCAATTAGAAGAAAGGGATCTTTTATTGTACTTTATTTAAATCTCGTTTGACCATCCCTGCGTCCTTTTTCTTTCCCCCGGGCAATGCAAAAACCAGGGAGCCACCTTTTCACACAAAACCAAATCAGATAGTCATTAAACTTTCCCATGATAAGCAGGGAATTTTATCTTTTTGGGACATGTATGACCTGTGAACATGTGGGCCCATTGCCCACTGGTGTCACTTTCTGCTGGCATGTGACTTTTTGTACTATATGTTGTTATAATTTCATACCAAATATACATTAAAATACCTTAATTAACCCAACTACATTTCTCCCTAGGGTAGCATTTCTGTAGTTCAACTTGTTGAATTGGTAGCTTCCCCAACCCTGCATCTTTGGCATGTGTTTCTGATGTTCCTGATGTGTTCTGTGTCTATGTACAGTCTGTGGATTAAGATGCTACACATGCACCGCCACCGACCCTAAATCCTGCATTGACACCAAATCTTGTCCAGTTATCTTCAACCGGTGTTTCTCTCTCAGAATAGACGGTTAGTTTTTTATTGACCTTGTACGTTTCTAAAGTTAATGTTGCAATCAAAATTATTCAATCCCCTTTGAACGTTAGCCAGCTGGTGTCTGGCTATGCATCACATTTGCAACAGGTCATAACAGCAAAAGGGTGTTCTACTAAGTACTGAAGATGCTTTTCATGAAGGGGTTGAATCATTTTGATTCTGCATTAGTCATTAAAAGTAGCATTTTGTATTGAATTTGGAAAAAAAACCCCTGTAATATTAGTTTCATTGAATTACTTAAACAGTTGATGTGTCATTTGTTTATTGCAAACAGCTGAGAAATTGTATATGTTGCCAATAAACCTAATGTGCAACGGGGGTTGAATCATTTCAATTGCAACTCTAATATTCCTCTCACAAAAAACAAGCATCATACAATAGTCTTGTTACTGTATGTGAACTGGTTTTTCGAAAGTTTCATATATATATTTTTTTTATTTTTTTTTTGCAGGTTATAGCATGGTAACCAAGGGATGCCAAAGCAGCATAGCATGTGGCGGTGCCATGGCTTGCTGTGAAGGGAACTTGTGTAACAGTGCCCTACCCACTGTTCCCTGTGTCATCCTCCTGCTAGTCTCCTTGGCCTTCATCTTTTTCTGAGGTTCTGGGACTTTGTTTTTTCTATGCTTCAATTATCCTGATCCAACTGAAGAAGAATAAGCAATTACAATACTTACCTGCTCTTCCAAACCTCTCATCAAAATCAAACTAATTATGTTGTCCCTCTGCCGGTTGTTAAATTTGTCATATATGAAGACGGTTGGTTTCATAACTGCTGTACTGATATGTTTTTAAGATGTCTTGTAGATGGTTTCTTGGTATGTTTATTTTTCTAATAATCAAATCAAATCGTCCCTTGATAATGTATTTTTTTTTTTTAGCATTGTCTCCTAAAATATAGTGTGTGAGACAAATAGATCACCTTTCACAATATATGTGTGTCGTGTTATGTTATGTTTTATACAATTTGAATGAGCATGATTAGAGGGACTGTTTTTCTGTAATTGTTGTTATTATGACAATAAAGAGCTTGTATTGTAACTTGAACCTTGAAACTAGGGAAGCTAAGACGGATGCACACTAGATAATAAGGCTAGATGCGTTGGGAAATGAAGCTGTAATCAGTATCAGAATCAGTGGCGAATGGCCAATAGAGGGCGCTAGGGCGCCGCCCCACCACTCACCTCTCACCACATTTCCTTGAAAAAGACATAAAAAAAATTAAATAAAAATGAAATAATACAATAAAAATATTACGAAATATATGTATATATTGTTTTAGATGTGCAAGATAAATATTTCATAGTTAATGATGAGCAAAGTTGTTTCGTTCGTTGACATTGTCTGATTGGTGACGTATTTCCGCCCTGGGGCTCAGGAATCTTTGCCCATAGACTCTCGTTCAAAGTTGTACATGCGCAGTAGCTCCTCTTCAATACAAGAGATAGGACGATGTTGGGGCGCACCTCTCCTGCGCCCCGAGCTGAATGCAGCTGGATTTGGCGGCGGGGCTGACGTCACAGCCTTCTGTCAAAAAGTATGTGTATTGTCCATGTTATATATGATATATATTATTTAAATATATAGAGATAGAGATATATCTAGAGATAGATAGAGAGATAGATATAGAGATAGATAGATATTTATTATATATGTATATTGGCCATCTGTATAGTAATATAGCACATCTGTATATTTGTTCATACTACATCTGTTTATACTATGCCAATTATTCCCACCTCTTTATACTGCCCTTATCTTTACATAATCACTCTTAACTGCATTATACATCACACTTGTTTCTCTTTGCACTTCTATCTATCTAGCTATAATGTTGTTTTTGTTGTTTTCATTTATGTAAATACACTCGTTTGATACCTTAGTACATGTATGCATGCTTTTTTTTTTAATATATATACATTTTAGAGTTATAGCCCCCCCTGGAGAAAACTCCACCAGCCGCAACTGATCAGAATCCCTTTATTCGCCCCACAGAGGGGAAGTTTTCATTCGTTACAGCAAAAAGAGCCAAAGACAGCTTAATGTTACACCCAAGAAACAAAAATATATACAACAATTACACAATTGTATTTTAGTAGGGACCACAAAGGTGGGGTCAAGATAAACACTGGCTAATCACCCCATGTTGAATTGCAAAGCAAGAACAATTTATAAAAATGAGTGCTCCAATTTGCATCACTATAATCTGATCATTTGTTTGCCTGTCTATAACTCCATTGTCTACATGACGTGTTCGTAGACCACAAAGGAAGCTTGGGCACCTGTCATCTGATTTCTGAAATAAAGTACTTCTGATAAAGCCACTAAGGATGTCCCAGAATTGAGACCTCATTTTAATTGGGATTCATTCTGGGCTAACATGCTTCAGGCGTCTCGCAATCCCGACCACCAACAAATCCATCTGAACTATGCACATATAACTTACCTGACACCCAGTCGGCTGCATATCATGGGTCTTCTGGCAGATGCTCGGTGTACCCTGTGCTCCATGGTACATTACTCCATATGTTCTGGGAATGCCCACCTGATGCCCGCTTTTGGAACAGGGTCTCCTCTAAGTTGTCAGAGATATTTTCTTTGACTGTACCTGTATCTGTGACTACTTTTATTTTGAATGACTTATCCCAGCTGCTGGCTACTGGGTACCAGAAAAGACCTCTCTATGCTGGCCTTACAGTGGCTAAGAAATGGGTTGCTATGAGTTTGAAACAACTCGACAAGCTCTCAGTGACCTGCTGGTTACTAACCTTTCTTGATGAAGTGTACATGAAGCTGTCCACTGCACACGTGATTGGAGTTAAGGAGTCCAATATTGGTGTATGGGTGTCGACAAATGAAAAATTGATGGAGCGGATGTAGCCATCTTATTGTTAATACACTGCCCGGCCAAAAAAAGGTCACACTGTAATATTCGTTGGACCACGTCTAGCTTTGATTATGGCACACATTCGCTTTGGCATCGTTTCCACAAGTTTCTGCAATGTCACAACATTTATTTCTGTCTAGAGTTGCATACATTTTTCGCCAAGATCTTGATGACGGGAGATTCGGACAGTCTTCTCCAGCACATCCCAAAGATTCTCAATTGGGTTCAGGTCTGGACTCTGTGGTGGCCAATCCATGTGTGAAAATGATGTCTCATGCTCCCTGAACCACGCTTTCACAATATGAGCCTGATGCATCCTGGCATTGTCATCTTGGAACATGCCCGTGCCATCAGGGAAGAAAAAAATCCATTGATGGAATAACCTGATTCAGGTAGTCAGCTGACCTCATTCTTTGGGCAAATAACGTTGCTGAACCTAGACCAGAGCAACTGCAGCAACCCCAGATCATAGCACTGCCCCCCACAGGCTTGTGGCCTTTTTTTTGGCCGGGCAGTGTATGTGTATATATATCTTTTTTTTGTCCGGGCAGTGTATTATTTCTGTATTTGTTGTATGTTGTGTTGTATTTGTTGTGATTGTTAATTGTATTTTGTCCTTTGTATGAATAAAAAAATATGATAATAAAAAAAGAGTGTGCCACATAAAGCACTCTTATATGGGCATGGTTAACTTTTGTTAATGATCCCCTAAATGAAACCAATGAAAAAAACAGAGACAAACAGAAACCGGGTTAGTGCACACCTGTGTCTTTTGGGATAATGTCACCTTGGGAGGAGTCTTTGTGAGGAAAAGCAGTTTTCCTGTTTGGAGGACGGGACTATAAAAAGGAAGAGCATTGACGGGGTGGTCGTTTCCCCTCGAGTTTTTCTCCCACACGGTTAATTAAAGGTCGGATTTCCTTTCTGTTCAAGATGCAGTTTTATGGAGCTCTGATCCTCTTGATGACGTTGTCTGCAGGTAAAAACTGCTTATGTATTGGCTTCAGGTTGAACCAAGAAAGTCAAAGTATTTTTCTTTTAGTTATTATGGTGGTGAACTGGAAATATGTCGCAGTAGTTTGATATGGCACCGTTGTTTATAATGAAATTGAAGTTATATATATTTTTTGGATTTAGGTTGTTTTTTTAAATGTGTTGCGCATCATTAATTTGATTCAATAGTTATATTTTCAGAAACTGCAACAAAGCAACAGTCTTAGAAGAAAAATACTTTTTCATTATGTTTTTTGGAGGATGGTGCAAAAAAGAGTAGCCTATTACATTTCACATTTCACAGAGTATTATATGTGAAACCTAAACAGTTTGTGGCGCTTTTTCCATTTCTGTACAGCCTATGGGTTGAAATGCTACAGTTGTTTTGGAAGTCATGCCTGCTTAACGACAACTTGTCCTCCCGGACTTGACCGTTGTTCCAGCGCCGAGTTGCTTGGTGAGTTTTACACCTCAGGTATTATTAAGCACTTCGGATAGATAATATATCAGTGCTATGTTTATCTTCCAAATGCTTGGTGGCTTGTTTAAACTTAGTTTGTGTATATCGCACCTTGCAGGTAATAAAATGAAGAGTTGCTTGGCCAGCGCTGCATGTGTTAGCCCCATCGAGTGCTGTGCCGAGGACCTGTGTAACAGCGCCTTGCCCATCGGCTGCAGTCCGGTACTTCTGCTGCTCTCCTCGGCCATCATCACAGTCTTTCTCTGAGGCTCCGGAGCAGCTTAACAATGTTTGTCTTCCTTTTTTTGTAATCCTACAAGAATAGATACATTTCTGGACGTGTAAAAGCTGTAAATGAATGGATCTCGACAATTGCTCAATAAAACACAAAATGATTGATTATTTAACTGTTTAATTCATTTGTTCTGCATTTAACATCACTTTTTACAGCAACGTTGTCATGTAGCCGTAATAAGGAACATGAGTGACAACACAGGACATTAGACATTAACAATATTGAGGGAATTAATAAATTATACGTAAATTGCTCTGGATTAAGGAGCAGATCAGCATACCAACATGTATGGACTGTTTTTTAAAAAATGGAGTTACTTTTAATCAACAGGTCAACACAAGCATAAATAAAGAGGCAGAAAACATTGCCGAACTGTATTCTCTATAGGTATTAATCTAGACACCAATGACATGTTTTTACATGCAGTGAAATCTAATACTTTTATCTTTTCCAAAAAACAACATTAAGAGGAAGAGGACAACAGGCAATGCGGCATGTATGGCATGCTTAAAATAACAATTCAAAGGTGAGGAAAGTGAAGACAATCTACAGATAATACAAAAGGTGGTTAAGGGAAATGTTCTTAGTTAGTATAATCTGATACAAGTTTGTTACGTTTGTTTGCAGGAATTTAAACAAAATGCATTATTGTAAAACATGTAAAATTGAGCATGTTGTTCTTTGAAATAGTTTTGGTAATGTTCAAGTGTTGTTTAGGGTAGCTGAACATATGAAGTTCATGCTTTCCAGACTAGAACAAACATACGTGCAAAAAACATGTCGGTTCTTTGGCAGACTAACGTTATAATGCAGGAACTATTCTCTGCAATAAAAATGCTGTTAAAATTGGCAATCATTCAATTAGAAACACTTCCCTTTACCATGTTAAACTGTGTTGTGTCACAGAGGAAATACCCACATGGATTTAATCAAAAACTTCATATGGCAAAAATATTCTCCAGTTAGTTTATTCAGTGTCATGACGAAATCCCTTTAAATGTCTCACTCTTACAGAAGTTAACCTAGTATTTTTATTTCTTCCAAAAAAAAACATATTCGTAACATTATTCCCAATGATGCATTTTTCTTCTAGAAATGTTGTCAAAGCCAACGCATGTAATCTTTGAACAAGTATGACTCTGGCACCATCTGGTGGTAGTGTGAAGAATGCAAGAACGCAACAAAAAGAATCCCAATTTACAAACATTTTTCAACTGACAAAACATATCTGAATAATGTGAAAGATACTCTGATCCCATAAATTTGCAATGTATAGTGACTTTAATATTTTGCAAAAACAATACTGGCTCTAGCTTATACAGCTTTATTATTTTCAAGCAAGGCATTTAGATTATTAAGCCAGTGGTGTGCTATACTATATATTATCGTCCCAGAAATCACTGTGTACGAGCGGACAAGCATGTATTGAGATGGGAGATCCTCACATACTTACAACGTATAGGTACAAATCATCAAGCCTTAAATCGCTGTGAGCAGAGGTGAGTGTCGGCATAGATTACTTTAGCTGATAAGGCAAATAATGTCACGAGGCAGACATGGACGGCACGTAGCAATATGGCATCTTTGAGAACAATACATGTTGTTCGAAGGCAAACTAGTAGCATCAGTTTCCTAATGTATTTCTTGCTGCGGATTAACTAAATTAATTCAAACATTATACATGTATTTCTTTAAAACCTACCCTGAGCTGTACATTTAACTTGTCAAGATGAAAAGAGCAGATATGTTGGCACTGGAATGACATAATGGCACAACAGGTCACAGAAGTTTTGACATAAAAATATTTGCAGTGTGTTGATCGTGACCATCAAAGTACCATCAAACATGTGACTTTCCTGTAAATACACTCAAATACTATCCTACAAACAGAAAGAAAGAAGTTAATAAATATAAATAGAATGTAATTAACAAATGACTCTGAGTCACATGTTAGTTTCAATTCAATGCAAATTAATGCAGGTTAGCTTAAACATAGGTGTGTGTTTCTCACGAGAGCCGTTGCAATAGTGACACGGCTAGGTATGCCCTCTGACTGCATATTTATTGCCGGTTCAGTGAACCAACCCCAATCAGGCCATAATATAAACACAAGTGAGATTACTTCTGGCACAGTTGTTATTAAACCATACTAGCTGCGGTGGAAGACAAGGTGACGATACAATCTGAAATCGGTTTTACTATTGGCTGTGGAAGGCACATGAGGATCAGCTTAATGACGGAGCAAGATAATTAGGAATGAACACAAATTTCATTGTTATTCTTTCAGTGGGCGGTTAATATGGACACGCAAAAGTACCGCAGGGTAGACATCTAGTTCATCTTTACCAAAAAATGCAGCGGAACCCCTAGTGGTCATTTCCCTTTGAACAACAAACATCTGCTGCTACGTCTTGGCATGTGTGCTTAAAAGAATGTACATGTGCATACAGTATGTGTGTGCAAGTGTATGCGTCTTTAATGTCTTCAGTGAACCCATGTAAAGAACGCTATATCGTCCAGGTCCACGGGGTAGTCAGTGAGGTACATGGGGCACTTATCAAAATGTTCTCCCTTGTAGCTTCTCCATCGTCCTGCAGGCAGGTAGATGTCCCTCTCCTGCTTTCCTGGCTCCAACACCGGAGCCACCATCAGGTCATCCCCGATCAAGAACTGGGAGTCAATCTTGTAGGCTGCCTCGTCGTTGATGGCGATCCACCAGAGGGGCCTTATGATTGGGTCTCCTGTATCAAGAACCTCGCCTGCCAGCTCGAGGACCCTTGGGGCCACCAGAGTCTCGTGAAGCGCTGTGAACTTCTGCGCTATCTCTACAACCTGCAGGTCAATACACAGAGATACAGTGTTAGCATCATAGAAATGCATGGTGGCTGGTTTATTAAGACATTTTCTTCTTGATTTCTGACATCAAAACATTTAAAAGACAAGGACAGAGGGCACAATGAAGCCAGAACTTAAAAGCAAGTAATAATGAATTGATATTTTTAACATTTATCTACATTTACTAATCATCTACCATCAAATGGTTGTCATGCTTTTGAAGTGCAGAGCCATTTAGTTTTTTATAAATGTAAGAAAAGAATAAATGACAGTAATCTACAGTACATTGTTGAAAAGGCAAGCAGAAATCTTCGTTCAGTTTTTGGACTCAACAACTTGTCAAGAAAGATGTGTGCATGCTTTCACATTCTTTGAAAACATATATTTACAAATACAAATTATCCCTAGAGTGTTTTAAATTGGGTTACCTTATTGTCATAGGCCCACGGTGGTATAGAGAACTGCATGGCAGGCATGAAAGCAGACAGCTCCAACCAACGGATGTACAGCTCTCTGTCTGGAAGAACGTTTTTGCCATCTGAACTACCTAAAAAGACAAATCAGACAGTGTCAGACAGTACACTAAAACCGTATCAAAGATCTTTATGTGTCTTTTAAAAAGCCTACTCTGGACTCTAAAGTTATGTTGGAATAGTGTTTTATTTCTTTGTAATGTTTCTAACTTGATGAAATGACTCGGAAGTATTTTAGTGGCGGCCATGAAGGAAGCTGTTGGAATTGTTTAAATACTAAGGAAAGTGCTTACTTCCTAATCTCTTTTAGCAAAGGTTCCACTAGACCAATTTAAATATAAGAAAAGAAAAAAAAACTATCACACTCTTTTTAGTAATAATATTTAAAGAGATGCAACCCAATAACATCCTCCCATCGTAGCATTAGTGTACTTTGATTCTCTTAAAAAGACAGATGTCTTTTCCCTGAATGATTATTTCAAAAAAATGTCTTGACCTCATTAATTTTTTTATCAAGGTCATGGTAAAGGTAAAGTGGTTGGTAGTTTTAGACAGCTCAGAAGCAGCCTTTAACTCTCTGAAGGAATATGTTATGCAGTACCATACCTGTGGTGCGGTTTGGGTATGCGTTCCCTCCTATCATATCAGGTAAGACAAACTGGTAGCCCAGAATGCTAATAGTCAGAACAGTCGGGATGATGGACTTGAGGCCGAGCTCGTAACCCCACACAGAGTCTCTGTCAATGATCCTGAAGAAGCAGGAGATGTCCTGACTCTGGTAGCCGACCCTCAGCTCTGCACGCTCACTGAATGGGATGACCATCTCTGTGTAGCGGCGGGTGAAGGTGGAGGGATCAGACAGTGGGACCATGGTGCTAAACTGACGTGGGAGGTAGCTTGACTCTCCTGCATCAAACTTGAAAGAAGTGACTCCATAGCGAGTTTTGATCATATGCAGATGTGACGAATACCACTCTCTTGCCTCTGGGTTTGTAAAGTCCAAGATACCTCCGATGCCATTCCACCAGCGAACCAGAGCAGGCAGCTCTCCGCTGGGCTCCCGCACAAACAATCCTTTCTCCACAGCAACACCAAAGTTGATGGAGTCATAGTTGATAAAAGGATGAGTCCAGAGTGACACTCGAAACCCATCCTCTCTGAGTTTGTCAAACATACCGCTAGCGTTGGGGAACTTCTGCGGGTCAAAATCAAACTCTCCATAATCTGAAGTGTAACGATCGTCTAGCTCTAGGTGGGAGCATTTGAAGTCATGCTCGGTGATGTCGGAGGCGTAACGCAGCAGTTTCTCCTGAGTCACAGCAGTCTTGTGGAGAGCCCATGTGGACCATAATGGCTGTTTAAACACTTCAGGGGACGGGACCTTGATAGGCTTTGGGAAATATCGACGTACCTGAGCACAACAAATGCATACAGAGCAGACACTTACTACAGGAATATTCACAGCATATTTCCCATAAATTCAAAATGTGACTTTAAATACTACATGGCAAAGATGTCAGCAGCGAATTATCAAACAATAACCAAAACTAATCTCAATTCAAGTCCTTGTTACTTTAGCAACTAGCTATTGGTCTTTATAAACGAATACATGTTTTAATTAATAGACTTATCATAAAATGTCAAAAAAATGTAGGCGATGAAGATCACAGCTATCAGAATCCTAGGTTAGACCTTAAAGCATCTTGTTTTCGTCCTATCATCAACTCAAAACCTAAATATATTCACTTTATTGTAATCTAAAAAAGAGAGAAGCAAATACCAACAATGTAGAAACTAGATTTTGGTAGATAAATGAATTTTTCAACAACTGTCAGAGTGGTTAACAATAAATGTTTCTGGTATATAACAGTTAAGAAGGCATTGTGCTTTGGTATTTCCCATCATCTTCACTCCAATTTTGCTCTTAGTTTAATCTGTTTGGCCCGATCTTTAAGTGCATAACCAAATATAAACAATTCCCCCCTTCCCCAAACGTTCTCAAAAGCACTCTTACAAATTCCACAGTATGTCATTACTTACCATGTATTTGTGAATAGAGGTCACATCCAAACCCACACACACTCTGTAGCTGAGTTCGGGTAAGGCCTGCTGTCCCTCTGCTGGTTTGAAAGGAGAGTCCTGGTACCGGGCCTGGAACCTGAGAGTCCTGTCCTTCTCTGACCAGCCCAAATGAAAAGGCACAGAATCATTAATCTTGATGGCGGTCGCATTTGAAGAAAGCCAATAGCGTTCCAGGATACCCCCAAAAGCATTTCGATTGGAGTAGACATCACTGGTGATGAAAGGCTCAGGTTCCTTTTCTCCCTGTATCCTGATAGGCCAGTACTGTGTTGCTGTCTCCGCCCCTCCGTACCAATGAGAGTCATTATAGGCCATGGCGTGCTCCACTGAGCGCTTACTTTGCAGCTCCTCCCAGCGAACGCGGTAACACATCACAGTGTCCTTTGGTCTAACAGTCTGAATAAAGAAGTTGAGCTTGCCAGAATCTGACTGAGTGCAGCTCAGGATATTCCCCTCTTTGGAGCAGGAGTCCAGATCCAGAGTGCCAGACCTGGAAGGCAGCAACAACACAGGGAAATAAAATATAAATAAACTTGTGAAGCACAGCACCGACTGAGCAACTATTGTAACTTCAAAATAATGTTAAGCCTATAAGAATACTTTGAAACGAAAAGATATTGTTTGCTACATTTCATTACTGTTTTCACAGAAAGTGCAGGGATTGTACCATGGCAATTTCTGGGAATGTGAGCTCTGCTGATAAAGGACCTTTAATCATGTGTCTGCCTCGTGTGGCTCTCAATTAACCATCCACACATTGCAGACAGGCAGCTTCTTAGTACTACTAAGCCCACAAAGAGAAACAACTGTTCCATGCCAAAAGGAAAAATATATATTAAAAGAATATTGTGAACTAAGGTGTACTGGCTGATTCAACAGAAAACTGTTCATTAATCTTCCTATTATCATTTTATTTTCATTGCTCTGAAATGGTCATGACATCAGCAGGATAATTGTTATCACGCACATATTCTATCCCGCAGAAATGTAATCTGCAACTACAACGCAGTAGGTCTAAAAGATTTCAATTACAGTATCGTACTGCGATATTATGTATTGTGATACTGTATTGAGTCTCAAAGACACTACATTTTTGGATGAATATTTTATTTAACATGAAAAGATTATCTGCAAAAGATATGCACCATCTTAAAGAAGTGAAATATTATATTTTCCTTCCCTCTTGCATAAATAATACTCTCTTTTTAATTAGATTATTTGAGTATGATGTTCTTTACACTATGATAGTTTTCCTTATAAGAAATAATAATATAATGTGTTGTGTTGGAGTATGGTTTCCATTGATTTGTTTTATTTTATTCTGAATTGAATGTGTTTGGTAAGAAACTGAGAAATGTATAATAAATAATAAAAAGATATATCAATAATTAAAATAGTCCCCACAGTACACATACCTAAAGGTCATACTGAAGACCACAGCCCCCGTCATGTTATGAATTATAAAACCATCCTTGTTGAGGTCCAGCAGTTCGGCCTTCAGCAGCTGGGCTTTACGGAGGGATGCAGAGTAGTAGCACCAGGCCACCACAGCAGCCAGCACCAAGACACAGCCCAACATGCCTGCTAACACCAGGGGCCGACCTTCATGAGCCAGTTTTTTCTTCATGGGAGAACCACCGACTGTCTGTTGCTCCCCAGGAGCCACAGGCACAATATGGTACATACTGAAGATTTATAACAGTGAAGTGTGCAGGAGAGCAGGTTTGGAGGGAGAGTGGCTGGGGTGGACAGCTGTAGTGACCTCGCTGTCAGTGTCGCTGAAAATGGAAAATCCCTCACACTGACAGAAGTAGAGGTAAAGCAAAGCCTGATGTCTACCTTTCGATCTTGAGCAAAGCCTCCATTTATGAATGATTTGTCCAATCCTGCAAGATGAAAACAAGGCAGACAGGGATTTACATTTAGTTTAAGTATTGCTCAATTTATATCAAGTCAATACAAATAATCAGTGCAGATATAATTTTAAAAAAAATTGAACACACGACTTCATCATGAAGTCAATCGACAGATAAATAATGAACAACTATTGCAAACAATGTATAGGCCAAGCTGTTAATAGATTAATTTAGAGAATAATGGGCAAATTAATCAATAATCAAATTATTTGTAGTTTAAACCCTAATATCATACACTGATCCGCCTAGCTATCCAGTACGGATGAGAGAAAACATAAATAAACGTTGTACGTGTCAAGCATAATAGTTTCACATATACTAATTACATTTAATCAGTGTCTTACATACAAATCCAGTGTTGGTCCCTTGTAACCCACATCACAGAGTGTTAGACAATCCACTTCTAATTTTACCACAGACTCCATAAATTAAGTTATAAATAGCTTAAGGGGCGGCAGTGGGGACTTGGTCTTGGGACCGAAGGGTCGCCGGTTCACGTCCCGATCGGACCAAAAAAAATATGGAGTGAGCTGGTAGCTGGAGAGGTGCCAGTTCTCCTCCTAGGCCACTGCCGAGGTGCCCTTGAGCAAGGCACCTAACCTCTATCTGCTCCCTTGGCGCCGGGTACCTGGCTGCCTCTCTGCTCTGCCACCTCTCCTCTGCATGTGGTTGTGTGTGCATGTATATCCTCTGTGTGTTTAATATGTGTCAACACAACAGAGTAGAGAAAGCAATTTCCCTGTAAGGGATTAATAAAAGTATGTCTTCTTCTTCTTTCTCTTCAATTTCCAAATTGCATGCTCTCTCATACACCCTAAAACAATATAGTGTACAATAATTCTGCATGAGACAGTTATCTTATAAGCAATCAATGATACTACAGTATATTTGTACCACCACCGCGCTGGTATATTTTAAAAATATTTCTGTACGGTGTGCACTTGCTGTTAGGTGTCGACAGCAGTGTCTCCAGCAGAGAGCGACAGAGGGAGCACAGAAGCTTAAATCTGGTAAACGGTAGGTAGATATGCTTTGAAGCCACATGGGCACTGATAGAAACAGAACCAGTGACACCATAAAAACAGGCTATGATCAGAAACCTAATGTCAGCATCAAGTAAAAACACCTTGGGATTGAGTAAATAGTATTTAAAACTAGCAAACCTCCAATAAGGGCACTGCAGCAGGCCTATAGTTTACGGAGCATAGAACAATCATCTACAACAGAACCATATTTAATGTTGCAACAGGTATCATTATGCTTCAGCTAAACCTCCTTGTTTTTTTATTCTGGTGAGGTGAGTGTTGCAATGCAGGGTGACAAGGACATGTTTTAAATGCATACCCAGCAAGAACCTCTGTTGCATAACCTGTGTTCCTCTTTAAGAAAGTTTACACAAACCCCATGTTCTAATTACATCATTTACCTTCTCTGTGTGTACAATTACAGAAAAAAACTGCACTGCCTCTTTCAACCTTAATTTGTAACCTGGTTCATTGAGTTTTAATATCAATTCCCTTGATCTCCCAAGCATGTCTATGATACATTGTCTTGGGAAAGTGTTTCATTTTCAAGTCCTAAATATTAGAGCTAACTGCATGGTCAGGATCAACAGACATAAAACAATATTTTTTTTACAATTATCACTGCACATACAAGGTTTTATTTAGCATGAACAATAACTATTATTTTTTGGATATCCTAGTTCACCATAATGGCTTGCTCACTGACCAGAGATTCAGTTTTGCTACTTATGGGGAGCAAATTAATGCAATGCAGTGTTTTGATATACAGCAGAAAGCATCGATTCTGGTCAGTCCAGTATTATTGGTTGGTCTCTGTGGGTTATGCATGCTTTCTTACCGAGCAGCGAGCTCATAAACACAGGAACAATTTTGCCCATAGTGACTACTGACTGCTAATTGTTGTTGGTTCACTTTAGTTAAAGCTATCAAGTATTTTACACTGCATGCACTTCATCTGACTTTGCTAAAATGATGGTCACATCCAGCGCCTCCAGATGATTTGTAATGTACTACAATAGTTTCGATGTGATTCAGTATAACTAACGTATCAAGCGTTACTAATGTGCCAGTGCCTGATCGATAACCCGCAAGCACTTGTCGACACCAATATCGCAGTGGACGCTGCATACAGTGACACTGTAACCGGTTGTACCAGTAGCAAGAAATGTGTTTGGATTGGAAACAGTCATGTTTACCGCTAATAGTTTAGTTAGCCATGCCAATAACACACACCACTGTTAGATAACACATTTAAAAGTGTGGTTTATACCCTTGTTGTGATAAAACATAGTTATCTTACCTCCGCATCTGACTCTCTGGGGTCAATGTGCACACAGCTGAGAGCGCAGTACCACAGTGCGCAGCTGCAGAGCGGTTTAAAGTTTCACGGTCCCGCCCCAAGCCCAAACGATTCGTCAATTAATCTGTCAATCCTCCAATGGGCTTCTGGGAAATGTAGTGTGAGAACATGGTAAAACAGAAGAATCTACTAGACAGGAGCTTCCAAGTTGGTTATTATACTGAAATTGTGAAACTCTCAGCTGGGCAGGTAGGTAATGTTGGGCATTATTTTAAAAAATATAGGTCGTGTGTGTTTTTAATCGTAAGTGCTAGTGTTGCCCACGGAAACATTTCAAATATGAAATGCAGTATTTTAGTATTTTAACCTTCAAAATATTTGTCTATGACGCCTTTGAAATGTGAAAATTCGGTTATAGTGTGGCATACTGTCACCGACTGTGTTGATCATCTGACTCAGGAGCAGGGTTGCACAGATTGTCCTGAACAAACTAGAGGTGAGATCATCCTGAGTAAAAATAATGTTGCTGTGACGGAGACATCCCTTCTGCCACTGGGTGACAGCAAAAAGCTATGAACAAGGGAACTCAATGACAGCACAAGAGGGCATTGTGAAACAAGTAACGCTACCCCATCTTTAGAAACCTTGTTTATCTTCTGAGGCAATGCAAATATTCCTGTTACTCCGTTTACTGTAATATCGGTTTGTTAGAAGTTTAGTCAGTCATAGATACAGTATAAAATGGTACAGTTATTTTGCTAGTAGTTGACCTTTAAACTTTTTTTATTTATGTGCAACGTTAGTGTGAGAATTAAGCTAACCTAGCTTAATATAGCAATAGTAGCAGTAACATTGGCTTTGACAGGTAGCATACTAGAAGCTGTTGTTTAAAGATGTTAACCTAATAACGCTTCACAAAAGTAGTAAACTAGTAGCAGAACATTTCGATAAACAAACAAAAACAATACTGTATTGTCAGTGGTGGAAGTATCTTTTGAGTAAGTACATTTACTCAAGTATTGTACTTGCTTTTTTTCCCAGGTTTTTGTACTTGAGTATTTCCATTTATCGGTACTTTACAATACTACTCCTCTACGTTTCAGAAGCAGATATCATACATTTTACTCATACCATTTATGTGTACATATACACATCATATACGTTGCCAGGGAGACAACAATGTTGGGTGCACCGGGCAAGAGCGGCAGTTGTAGTGCCTACCTGAATGAACGTTTCAAGTGAAGTAAACACTCAGTACACAAAATTTGATATACTGATATGGTATAACGCAGTACTGTAATATTAACCTACACATTATCTAAAGTAAGTATTATTTTTGAAATGGTCCATTGTGCAGGATGGGTAGCCTACAGTTGCTTTTGGTACTTTAAGTACATTTGAATGCTAACCATTTTGTACTTTTACTGAAGTAACATTATAAAATGGGGACTTTTACTTGTAAAAGTGTAATTTATGATAATGATAATTGTACTTTTACTTAAGTAAAGGATCTGAGTACTACTTCCAACACTGTGTATACTGCAGTATGTTGTGAACTTGCCCCAGAAAACATGAGGGAAACATTAAACCATCATATTTTAAATAGGCTTTAAAGCAACGAAAAACACAGGCTCATGGTAAAAGTACAATCAGACGTGATGGGAGGATAACTAGAACTTGTGATACTGTTGCAGTTGAAAAACTGCTGTTTGAGGTAAGAGCGCAGCAGTATTAGTGATATTTGTAGAAGCAATAATAGTATTTGGGAACTCTGTTTCAGAAGCTGCACTGGTGCAAATATCACAGGAGCCAGACTGACTGTCAGGGTGCAGAGGGCAGATGCTTGTGGTGCTACTGGTGTCCCTGCTCTGCTGTGTCCCTGCGGCCCAGACCTGTCTGCAGTGTGACCGCAGCATCAGGCTCCTGTACGAGGATTTTGTCCTGTCTGCTCCCACTGTGGACGACCAGATTGAAATAAAAAAGATCTGTGACTATGCCTATGTGACCTACAGAGAGACCAGCCAGGAGCGAAAGGGAGTTATTGGTGAGATCAAAATTTGGTTCAGCATAAAAACAATATGGCATGTGTGTGAAGTATGCTGATTAATTGTATAAGCCAACATATGTCTCTAATCTTCTTTCTATCTTTCCATTATAGTTTTCCTAATTATTGTCAGGCCACTAAAATGTTTTATGATGTGTCATTTGAAGCTCTTGCTGCTATTTTTTCCATATAAAGGACATTTCTTAACTGTAAAATATTAAACAATCTGTAAAATATAATTGTCTGTTGCCCATTGCTCAGATCCCACCACTCTGTACAGAGTCAGAACTGAGTACCAGAGTGAATTTCACCGCTTCTTGAAAACCCAGCACAGTGGTGAGAAACATAATACATTTCTGTTTATCATCACTAAATACTTTTAGATAAGCTATCGGAACAAACTCAATCTGGACAAGATTTTCTGCTCTTTTTTAAAGGATCTGTAACATTTGAAGCCATTCAAATCCTGGAGAAGGGCAGGAAGATCTTAGAAAAACACTTGGATGTATTCATCCACGATGGTAATTGGCATGAATATCAGTAGGTGCTTTGCACAGTAAGAGCCAGGGCACATAGTTACTGAGCATTCGTTTGTCTCTCCTTTAGGATTGTGCCCCAACAAGTGTGGTAAGTTTTGTTCAAACAATCCTTCTCTCTGTATCTGTGTTAATCCCTTGTTGAAGCACAGTGTGTCTGTACTATATTCAGTGCATGTTCACAAGACACAAGTGTGTGGTATGGTTGTTCAGGGCTTTTGAAACGAAGAGTAATGGATTGCTCCTCTTGCCGCTACCGGAGATACGTCTGTCCCTCTCCCTCAGGCCAGCAGAGCTGCGGCGGTATATCTTTATTTGTTTTTGTGTTTATTTGTGCACTCATTTTTAGTGAGTGGGTGGGGGATGAATGTACTTCTGTAATCAGTTTCTAAGCGAGGTACTGGCTCTGCAGTCCATGTGTGGGCTAATAAAAAAGATTATTCAAGTAATCCTGACGCAAATGAGTCTAGCTTCCCTCTTTTTTTCTCCTCTCACTCGCTCTAGAGTACCCAGTGCAGGCTGAAGAGGGGGGCCAGGCAGTGTTGAACTGTTTCCTTCCATGGCATCGCCTTCTGTTGGAAAAAACAGAGTACCGCTACTCCTGGGCCCCCGGTGTGCCAGGAACTAAAAAGGTCTGTTTGCACTCACTGTCTGTTTCTGAAAACGTGGCCACAATCAACATGAACATGCAAATTCATTCAAAGCCACTAAATCACAACTATCACTTCCTAATGAGCTGCAGCTGAACGAGAGTGACTTCAAGGCCTTGGTAGTGACAGATGACTCATCTGTGGTCTTAAATCAGCTGCATGTGGATGAACAGGGAACCTATCGCTGCTCTCTGCAGGGCCGTAATGGAACCGTTTTCTACCGAGTCACTTTCCTCCTCACTGGTAAAGTACATCTCTTGTACATGACATCATAGAAAAATGGTCAGATAATTAAGCACTCAAAGGGCAAAAGGCGACATAACATGTGCTTAATTTTTTCCCTTAAAAAAATTCTCCAATAAACGTTAGTCAGTTCTATATAATTGGCAGTCAATTACACACTCAGATCAAATGTCTGTCGGTCAAATGTCAGTTGGTCAAATGTCTGACGCTATCGGTGTTCACATGCTCCTCTACACTGGCTTCCTGTCGGTCAAAGAATTGATTTTAAAATACTGCTGCTGGTTTTTGAAGCATCACATGGGTAAGGCCCAAAATACATTAACGATTTCCTGCCAAGTTATCAACCATCAAGGAGTTTCAGTTCTTCTGGGATGGGTCTGCTTTCTGTCCCAAGAGTGAAAACTAAAAAAGAAGAAGCAGCATTTAGCTTTTATACACCCACTATCTGGAATAAACTCCCAGAATCCTGCAGGTCAGCTACAACTCTTGCTATTTTTAGAACCAGACTGAAAACATATCTTTTTACTGCTGCTTTTAAATTGAGCTGTTCATATGTCACGCTTCAGTGTGGTTTTTATTAATGTTTTTTCATACCTGTTATATTTACCCCACTATCTTTGCTTCGTAAGGCCTGTTTTTAAATGCCATTTTTATAATGTGTTTCTACTGCATTTGCTTTTCAATGTTGTCAATTTTGTTTTTTAAAGCACTTTGAATTGCTGTGTGCTGAAAGGTGCTCTATAAATAAACTTGCCTTGCCTTAAATTTCGACTTTAGGGCCATGGGGATGTTAAAGGATATCCAGGCAAAATTTGAAACTGTTACTTTAATAATGTTGAAAAGTTAAACTAATGGCTTGAATAAGAGCTTGTTGTAAACATGGTCTACGGCATCTGCATGTTTGTTTGGTGTTTGGGTTGGTGACAGTGTGGAAAGCCCTCTTCATTGACCTGTAATGTCCTGCCTCTATATTTTCCTCCCGCTTCACAGTCGCCCCTGTGCCTGACCCAACTCTCCGACCTGTGGTCACGCTGCCCTCACCGCCTCACGGAGACAACTACTCGACTTTCCATCCTGCAGACCTGCTGGTGCCACTCATCGCCATGGTTACTGCTCTGAGTCTGGCAGCGATCATAGGCCTCACAGTTGTCCTGGGGTGAGTGGCATTAAGTGGGTGGGGGAGAAAGAGAGGTAGATGGTAGCAGGAAGGGGTGGGTGTGAAAGGGGTGACACATAACAATCAGAGAGTATGACAAAGTAAATGATGCAAGATAAAGGAAGTGGTCATGTAGTCATATATTTCAGAGTAAATAATGATTTTTGAGACATATATATATGACATATGAAGCCACCAATGGAGTTATAAATAAGTTTATTGTTGACAATTTACTTTTTACGTCATTAAGCTGTTTTCTCTGAAAGTATCGTCACTTCTTCCAGGAAGTGATGTCAGTCAATTTGATACATTTTAAACACACAAACAAGGTAAACCGGGAACTGGCTGTTATTTCTTTCAAGTAGGTTGGGAGCTAAATTAAAAATGTTACTGTGTTTGTAATCTTTTTAAGAATGATGATGATTCAGAGGAGAGCCTCAGAGGAGACAAGGAGAAGCAGGGCGGAGAGGAAGAACACACAAAACGCGGTTTGATAAAGATACTGTTTACAGTAAATACGCACATTACAGGCAGTGACGTTTTACTCACTTAGAACACAGGTTGGACATTTCTCTCAATAGCTAAATAAATTTCCAGCCACAAAGTGCCAAGTTGGGTAGAAATTCCACAGATATGAGAAACATGTTGATATGTTGTTTGTCTTAAGCAATGGCAAAAACTCAAGCAATCAATCATTATGAATCAGAAACTGTGATCTCTCTCGTAAACCTGAAACTGTATGTCGTAATAAAAATACACACCCCATGAAAATCCCCAAGAAACCTTGAAACTTTCTGTAACATTTAGAAGCATGCCAGAACACATCAATGATCCAACCCAAGCAGCGTCACGTTCCCTCTGAATGGAGTTATGGAGTTGTCACATGGGCTTTTATGAGTGGAATCAGGGATGAGGTAAATCTCTCAGATTAAAGTGTTTTTTTCTGAGATTAATAGCTCCAGCCATCCAATTAATCCTGGATAATCCCAATGTGGGAGGCAGGGAGGAAGGCTAGCTGCAGATCTTTTATAATGGTTTCTTTTGATGTGTATTTACCTTAATATTTATTCAGAGAAAGGGCAAGTTTTTGCATTACCAATAATGTTCTTTGTCTGAAATTACCATTTTATTGAATCACCTGTTTTTTTCTCCATTTGCGTCTGCCTACAGTCTTCCCCCATATTATGATGACACAAGCTGACTCAAAGAGTAGTAACAACCTTAAGTTTACACAACTTCTGTCATGATCTCCACTGCCTCCTCGCCATCACTTCTATATGTCTTGTCAGGCGTCGTATAATCTGCTCACATGCCTTGAGCTATTTCCAGCACTTTCAGCTCGCTCTCAATAGAAAAGTGAAACTCCCCGCAATAGACAGTAAAAATAATAATAATCAACAACATGTTCACATCCATCTCTTAGCATCATGTCAGGCCTAATGTATTTTTGGCTTATCTTTGCCAACAATGACTGACTGATGTACTAATTTAGGAAAGACAAACATCCTAACCAAAGAAAACTGAAGGCTAGTTAATGATTGATGTATGAGTCACTGCATCCAGAATTTAAGCAACTTTGTCACCTCTGAAATCATTCATCCCTGCTCAGGTTTTCATGGTAATTTCCAACTAAAATTTTGAGTCAGGGAAGACCCTTTGTGTTTTTAGCTATGACAAATGAAACAAAGTTAGAGTTGGGGTGATACAGTATTAGAGTGGGTGTGTATGGTGACAGGATGTGTGTGCAGTGCTGTTTCCTGTGGGACTCTTGTGATGTAGCCGAGTGTTAAAAAAAGAACGCTCTCTTTACAACACCCTCAAACAGAGACACTCACGTCACACTCTACCAACTCAACAGACCTCAATGTGTGTGTTCAAGCCTAAAGTGTAGGTTGAGGCTACAGTAAATGCATGCTCAGCGGCTCTGCTGACAGCCATGATAAACTGTAACCAAAGTCAGTGTGTGGAGTGAAAACGCAGCCTCAGCAGGGGGAGAGCAAGACAAAATGGGAGGGCTGCTGATGGGCCAGCAGACAGGGGGGAGGGAGGGAAAGAAGGAAATGGGAACAAGAAGAAAGTAGAGTCAGAGGTTTGAGTGGGAGACATGTGGGAAGGCAGGGTAATTTTACCGTGGGTTGTGAGGAAACGAAGACAAAGGCGTCAGAATACACTTTGATATTAACTATCCCACACTCAACATGAAGAAAGTTTTGCTGGGGGTTACAGGACAATAAGTTTACCCACTGTAAAAAGGGGTGGGAGAGACATTTAGAAATTCTTGGCTTAAATATTACTCATGTAGAAGTTAAATTAAAACCTATTCTCAAGTAAAAACACAAAAAATACTCTCTTGAGTTGTAATTTAAGCACCTAAAACCTGAAATCTATAGTGTTCTTCTACAATTAAATTTTCAAAACAACAATCAGAGTGCAAGTGTTCTTTGAAATAAGTCAAAAGGAAGAGTCAAAAGTGGCATATTAACTATCACCACCTAAACATAAAGAAATATACCAACCTTCTCTAGTTAATAAAATGTGACTGTAATCTTTAATATTTTGTATTAAAATTAAAACATTAATGGTCTTTAGAATATTTTAAATGTTTTTATTTTATTTTTTAAACCATTTGAATTATGTTTCCTTTATTAGAAAGCTTCCAACCGGTGTCTTTTTTAGACAAAAGTGCATCACAATTTATTATTCTTCAGCACATTACTTTAACAGTAATCTGCTTTAAATAATACAGTGTAGTGCTGTACTGAATTTGTAAGTCTGGAAATATTCTATATTTTCCTTAAAACTCGTCGATCCTATGGAAGACACACATTTTGATATATCTTATTCTGCTGTGCCATGAGCTCCATTGTTGTCAAGAACGATTAAAAGAAAATTGATGAGCCATAGTGTAATGAACAAATAATACACTGTAGTTGATTTTGTGTCAAATCATTATACTCACTGGTGCACCAATTCCACAGCTGTAAAAGTTCCCAGATGAAGTTACTGTTCAGTCCTCTATGAGTAATTGATAATAAAAGTTGCAGCACCAAGCATTTTTTAGTAAAATATTTGAATGTATTATTTAGCCTAGTATTTTTTGTAAACATTTTAAAAGATTGTTTTCATGTTGGCTTCATGGGATTTGTTGAGATAAAAAGAAATAGAATATCACCAGCCGTAGCCTATTATCAAAGTGCAAGTTTATGAAAACTCAGGGTATTACAATTATGGGAGTTATTAAGGTTACTTTACAATTTGCCTATGTGCTAAATGAAATGTCTGTTTGTTAAAACCACGCAGTCCATATCTGGCACAGGCCTTAATCGTTGTACAAAAAGCAGGAAAAATGCTTTATCTGTTATAACCAGTGCAATGTGTAACGGTTCTCTTGATGGCAGAGATGTATTTATTTTGCTCAGTGTAATGGGGACAATGTCATATGAGAGAAACAAGACTATGAGCATCGAAGCATCAAGGCAATCAGTCAGGTTCTGATGGTTTATCTGTGCATCATTTCACTGAACGTGAAAAGCAACAAAGTTAAAGCCTTGAGAGGAAGTGCTATTCTAGTGTGTGATCTGCATGAAAACAGAAGCTGTAAGGCAGTAGCTTTGAGAAGCTCATGTTTGATCTACCCAAATAAATCAACTCTGAAGGGAGGTTTTCAAACCAAATCATAACGTCACTCAACACAAAAACACAGAATAACCCCAAACCACCACGTGCGCGGTAGGAAAAATCTGACTTGACGTCAGTGTCCATATGAGGATTGACGGCCGGTACATATATGGTCGTTCCGCCTGTGACGTTGTTCCTTCTGTGGAAAACAAAGGCGGGGCCGTGGAGACCGCGCCCCTTTCACAGCTGTTATCAATGAAGAAGTGAAACTCTCAATCTACAGCTGATTTTAACAGAGGACAATTCAACAAGTGCTCTCTAGATACATTTTTAGTAGATTTTAATATCATCACCAAAAGTATCTTCATCAACTGAATTCCCACTGGAAGAAGCCTGGTTTATTGTTGTTGCGAAGAACAACGAGTTTATTATTTATTTTTTTAAATAATTTTGAACTCATTCATTTCAGTCATGACATCAAGCATTGAGCCTTTGGAGATA
Source organism: Eleginops maclovinus (assembly GCF_036324505.1). Taxonomy (NCBI): domain Eukaryota; kingdom Metazoa; phylum Chordata; class Actinopteri; order Perciformes; family Eleginopidae; genus Eleginops; species Eleginops maclovinus. The sequence continues at coordinate 12,596,869 of NC_086360.1, forward strand.
AGTAGCAATGAGTTGGTTCACATCCTGAGGACCCCCCGGGAGCAGTACACCTCTGCTGGCTGTGTGGTGCTCGACTGCAGACCGTTCCTCAACTTTTCCTTTGAGCACATTTGCGAGTCTCGAAACGTCAACTGGAACTCAATGCTGCGCCGTAGATCCAAGAGCTCGGTGGTGGCTCTGGAGTGGCTCATACCGGATAAGGCGCTTCTGGGCCGGCTAAGGTGCGGGGACTTCTCCCCGGTAGTGGTGGTAGATGAGAGCAGCCCCTCCGTGGCCGAGCTAAGGCCAGAGAGCGTGGCCCAGATGCTGCTCACCGCCCTGCACAACGAAGTTCAAACGCAGATCTGCTTTCTACAAGGTAAACTTATACTTTTACGCTACTGTTGAAATTTTAGTTTTTCAACTTTTTGACTTCGAAACATGAGCTATATTTTGAACAAAATATCACAAACAATATAGTATAAGGGTTTAAATCTCCACAATCAAACCGTTTAGGATTACAAATTCAGAATTTGTAATTACCCAAAAGTTATATACAGGCTTATTTTTCTTGTTTACCAGAATATTTTTAGTGTTTCATACTTAACTGTTTTTAAGGATGACTTCGGTGAAAGCTTGGAACTTGGCTAATACTACGTTGTCTCCCCTTAAGGTGGATTGGAGGGATTTTCGGAGGCCTATCCAGAGCTCTGTTACAGCTCAGCCTTCAATCAGCTCTCTGCAGTGGAACCAGAGCCCATGGTGACGGGTCGTAGAACACCAGCATATGATCGGGTACATTTCAAATGACTCTTTGAGAGCTAAAAAACATTAAATATTGTAATACAATTTAAACATTAAGGAGTGTGTCAAAAATCTATTTTTTTTAAATGATTTTAAAAAAGTTCAAACTGCTTGATTATTCTGGAATTATAATCATTGAACTTTTTATGATTTTGTAAATTGCAGGATGGTCCGGTCGAACTGCTCCCCTTCCTGTTTTTGGGCAGTGCCATCCACTCCTCCCGCAGAGAGACCCTCGCAGCAGCTGGCATCACTGCTGTGCTCAACGTTTCCTCCACATGCCCGAACTTCTATGAGGGGGATTTTCAGTACCTGCAGCTCATGGTGGAGGACAATCTGGCTGCTGACATCAGAGCCTGCTTCTCCACCGCCATCGCTTTCATTGGTGAGTTCATTATTTGCCTAATGTGAAGACCCACCTGACACACAATGAATTAGTCTCATGTTAGTTTAGCGAGTAACTTTTTTTGTACTATCAAATTCATTCTGTAGCCTAGAATTGCGGGCCGGCAGTGTAATCATCTGAATACAAAACTGGATGATGTTGCATAAGATGCACAACTGTATTTATGATGTTTTATTTGACCGCCTCCCTTTTTTTATAAAGTTTAGTTAGGAAGAACACAGTTGATTTTTATAAGAACCCACTTAATCCATGGTGAATAGTGACTGTACTTTAACCTTTGGTCATTCAGTGTAAAGCTTTAATTGTATATCTGAATGTAAAGCATTTCCCTGATGTCAGAGAAACTGATGTGAAATGGAAAGCAATTTGCTCATCTGTCTTCCTCTTTCCGCTCTCTCCCTACAGACTCGGTGAAGCAGAGTGGTGGTCGGGTGCTGGTGCATTGCCAGGCAGGTATCTCCCGCTCTGCCACCATTTGTCTGGCCTACCTCATGCATACGCAGCGTGTCAAGCTGGAAGAGGCCTTCGACTTTGTGAAGCAACGCCGTCAGGTCATCTCCCCCAACCTGGCCTTCATGGGACAGCTGCTACAGTTTGAAACTGATGTGCTGTGCCAGGGATGAAGACCTTTTACATGACTGTTATTTTATAATGAATTCTCCCGCCTCCTGTAGGCATTGACTCAGAGAAATTCATCAGGACAATGTACAAACTGCTTGTACTATTGACTAGTATAAGATTTTAAACTTTGTACATTCAGAGAAAAGCTACTTGTGCTGCTGGCATCACAAGGCTGGTGAACCTGGACTTTTACTTTGAAGAGAAACTGAGAAACAGCAGATGGTAATATAAATGTGTTTTGAACAATTGCGATTCTGAGCCATTAAGTTGGAGAAGCTATCAGGTGACTTACCCGGACATTTTGTTACTCTTTAGGGGATAGGGCCTGCTTGTCTAAGGTGTGTTTGTGTGTTTGTATTGTGTTTAACTTATGTTCCTGATCTTATACAAAGGCTGTCTTATTTTTATATTCATTCCTTCACAATTACGACCACTCTGACATCATGACCTGTCTTTAAATGATAACACTGTGTTAACTACTTAAGGCAATACTGGAAGACTCTCAAGTTTATTTGTGAAAGTTATAGAAATGCACTAACTTCTGTTGGTTCTGTATCCTGAGATATATTAAACTTGATGCACTCATGCTAGAAGATGTTTTTTTGTCATGTAAATCTTGTTTTGTTTTTTTATATTTCAGTATTTGTCTGACAGTGTTAGAATTATTACTGTCTGTTACTGCACTTTATGTTTGACTGATACCTGCTGTTTTTTCCAATAAAATGAAAACATGTTGGAGAATAATGTGAGTCTGTATAATGTCCTTCTTTCATACAGTATGTGCTGTGACACCTATTTCACATCCTATATTCTAAAAAGAAATAGTCAATATATTACCCACATTTCAACACAAGCTGGCTTTGTTGCACTACTGCTAAACCTGAATCTTTTAAAACTGCTTTGCTTTGGGTTTGAAAGAAAATGGGCTTAACAGTCTGAAGTCTTTTTGACCTCAACATCCACTTATATCAGTTTCACGTCTATTCATTTCAGTTGCAACTTCGGACAACTTTTTCTAACCGTTTGATTGTACGTGCAAGACAACAGAAAACCATAAAGGACATTTGTAGTCAGGAAGTGTAGAAGGTAAACTAAATAACAACTTGCAGACGTGTAACCCCTATAAGCACACCAGCAACATGTTCTTGTTTGGTCAGCATGTGGCTGACTTAAAACTATTGCATCAAACACTGGCTGCCTCCACTCCCTCATTCTCTAATGCTAAGTATGCCCCCAACATTCTTGTCATAAGCATTGCTAAATAATCCTTTTATCGTATGTATTTCCCAAATTGTATCCAAGCGTAACTATTGTCCTTTACTTTTTCCTTCCATTATCCGGAGCTTCTAGACACAGAGTAGAGAAATAACCTCAGAGTTTATCAAAGTTTTGACATTGTTTTAAAGATTCATCCACCACTGCTATATTATCATCCAGACACAGTAATAGCAAGCATTGGTCATTAGTTTGTAGTGAGACAGTGCTCTCTAGTGACAACCTTTGAAACCACAAGAAATCCAAATAATTTAAAAGTATCCAGCAGATGACGCCAGCAGACCGTTTGTTATTGGAGGCAGCCTTTTATTAAAGCGATAACACATTAAAGTCACATACACACATCTAACTCACACAAACCCCTCCTATCTGTGGTGTGTCCTAATACATGATTGTCCATTCACACATTCAATTTGATTTAATTTAATAGACTTTTTGGTGCATCGCACTTAATAATTTATGTATCACTGGAAGTAGACTGCTCCATCTCCCTTTTATTTGGATGTCTCTCTCATCTTGTTTGTTGTCTTCACTTCCTCCTCAGTCAGTCAGGCTCCTTGATGAAAACAGACTCAAACCATTACTCACACTCTGCTTCCACATTAACCACTGTCAGCATAAATCATATAACATTAGGCTGTGGCTGTACCTACCTAAGGTGTGTGTATGTGTTTGTGAGTGCATTTGCCTGTACTGCATGTACAAAAAGAAGAGAGTGGGAAATTAGAGATTTGCACGGACATCACACTTACAGTATTTGTAATTCACAGCTGGAGACTATGTCATTCAAACAAGAAATCCCAGTCGGGTAAAACTGCTAACAGACAATATAATATGAGCAATATCTGTGATATTGTTAGCTGGGGAATATCAATGAGGTGCTTTAACACACATCCACTGGCCTGCATAAAAGTGGCAACTGTAATCATTACAAATGCATTGAGGAAAATTATATTGTGACCCTCTGGGAGAGCTCTCTGTTATTGTCTGCAGGTTACAAACACATTCTCACTTGTAATGCTATACATCTGAGGATCCTCACTGAAATAATGAATGTTAGTGAAAGGGGTCGCCAACTATATCAACGGATAGGAAATGAGATGACAACATTCTCTCTGTCTATAATAGGAAACAATAAGTAGTTTACTGAGTTATTTTACCTCTTTAGTCATCTAAAACAATACAATATTCAAACTGAGAAGAGAAAAATAGAACCCAATAAAGTCAAATACACAATTGACAAGTGGTTTGAATTAGTGAAGTGAACTTTGTGAAGGGTTCAATGCCATAAAGGTTGATAAAGGCTGCCACCCCTTATCTTAAACACTACATGCTTAACCCCGACCAGCATCTTCACTTAACCTAAAATGTATTGCAACCCTCAAATCAGGTCTTATTCCTTTGCTGTAGACAACATTTTGCAACTTTCCACAATCCAAACTAAAGGTGCATAGGTATGCATAGTAAACAGGAGACAAATACAAGCCAATGACTTAAAAAAGGGTAAAAAAAACACTGCAGCACGCTGACCTGCAGCCTGGCAACCTTTTTGACAAACAGTCTTTAAAGACAATTTGTGTTCACTTCTTCATTGTGTTAATTCCTACTGTACCTTGTAGACTTCAGAAGGTTTTAGAATGAAGAAAGTTAGAAGAGTGGATCCTCTTCCACAAACCAGGTGTAACATCTTTACAGAGCAGCAAGAATTACTGATCCACTGTGAGTGATCCATAACGGTTGAGTTTCCTCCAGGCATAGCCTACTGATTGTGTGTGTGTGTGTGTGTGTGTGTGTGTGTGTGTGTGTGTGTGTGTGTGTGTGTGTGTGTGTGTGTGTGTGTGTGTGTGTGTGTGTGTGTGTGTGTGTGTGTGTGTGTGTGTGTACACGTTTGTATACCACATGCTCTTACACAACAAGCACTTGAGAAGCGCTGTACTGTGCACTGAACGCTGTGTGCTGCTCAGTCTCCATAACCTTGTCTTCAGTGACACACCCCTCTCCCCCAGAATGCATTTCCAGCGTGTTACTAAGCACAATTCACCCATGGAAACAGAGACACTTGATTGGAGTGCACTCTCCCGCTAAAAGCTTTATTCTCTTTCCCTTTATATTTAGAATGTGTAGCGTGGAGCGAAAATGTACAAACCATGATTGGCTGCTGGATCAGGTCACACAATCAGAGAGCATGGCACCCAATTGTAATTCCATGGGTGACGAGCTGGGTTTCTCTCTTGTTACAGCAGCAACGTGTGGGGGCTGCACTACAAAAACAAGCATACAAGACCTTTTACCCACACACCATTCATAAGATTGTGTGTGTGCATGTGTAGGCTGGTGAATGTGTGTGTGTGTGTGTGTGTGTAGGGGGGGGGGCGTGCGTGTTTGTATTTTTTTTGTGTGAGTTTATATCACAGGTATACACCCACCTACTTTTAAAAGCCACAGGATAAACTCTGCTGCCCCTTAATTTAGGACTCAGCCAGCGTGACGTAGGTTTCACCCGATAATTGAGATTCGAGCACTTGATCTCAGGTGGGCAACAAATGGTGAGGGATGCCTGTGCTTCTTGGGGGAGGGAGTGTGTCATGGCGCATAATGCAGAGGGATTTAAATGGGGAAGTCAAGTGATGATGTAAATGCATGAGCACAGAAAGCAAGTGCCTAACCCTCCGCCCTGCAGTTTGCACAATAAGCAAAGGTGGAAAGTAACACTTACTGCAAATTTGCATTTACCCAGTGAGTTGTGAGGGAGAGTAAGCTACTGTGTGAGGAGACTACATCATTTACCTAGACCATATTTCAAAAGTAAATACACTTTTACAACAAGAATATTTGATGGTTGCAACTGCAGTCTCCTCACGCCATATGCAAAATCTGCCCCTCTACATTAACAATAATTATTTAGTAAAATCTCTTTAGGTGATATTTGTTTACTCGCACTTTGGGCGTGTAGGAAACTAGGAAAACGCGGAGTGGATTTGTATTGATATGGGTATTCCCCCTATGATAAAGTGGAACGGATTTCATTGTGAAGCAATGAAAAGAACGCTGGACTAAAATGCAGTCATGCAATAATATTTTTGATGGCAAATGTGAGGGGGTCCAAACGACGAGGGACTTTTTTTTTAAAGTGAGGGGGACGTGTCCCCCCCAAATTATATTGTGGCGACGCCCATGCTTTGAACTAACCAACAATCAGAACAGGCTTATGACAAGGTATCTCCAGCTGCTGCAGTGAAAATGTTTATTGGCTGTAAATAACTGGAGTTGTTGGGTGTTACATGGAAACATGGTGGAAAAAAATAAGACTACAGATGCATTGATAACACATGATATCTAATTGGAAAGCAATATGAAGCCAAATGTGCTGTGTCACGTATTAAAGGAGATGATGACGACTGAGCAGCTTCAATTAGTTTAGGAGCCCCTGCAGGAAACTTATGCTTCTGCTAAAGCAGATGGCATATGCAGCTGTATCCCGTGGAGTTAATTGATCAAAGCAGTGGCACCCAACAAGCCATTTCTAATATAACTTCGTTGGTTGAGCTGCTTGGATATACATTTAATGTGAGAAGAAGAGAGAGGGGGGGGGGGGGGGGTGGCACAGGGAGCGAGTCAGGATCCCATGACGCCCACAGCTTCACAATGACATCACCAGGTCTAAAAAGAAGCTCAAGAGGGAGATGGGAGGCACCCCACTTATTAGATTTCGTCGTAAGGTCCTGTTCACAAGTGAGGGTGCTGCTGCGGCGCCTCTGTGAAGGAGCCTGTGATGTGCGCAAGAGGAGCGGCTGTATCTTGGCATCCTGATAAAGTTCTGAAAATACAAAAGAACCATGGAGAGGGGAAACATCTCCTGAGACTCACACACAGAAGCTGCTCTGTGGGAATAGACTCACGGCCGAACAAACAACGCGTTTTGACTTCATATCTTGCTTTACGCGCAAAACTGGAGAGACTGAGGTAACCTCTGTGCTTTCTCTTGTTCGATTGACTGCAAACGCTGCCATCGCCGGGAAACATTAGTATCATTTTATTAGTAAATCTCTACAAATATTGCACAGTACATTTATTTAGCTTTATCAAAACCTCTCCGTGGTCGCTGTTCAGATGAGACTCCTAATTATACAAGCGTCTCCAAACGAGGACGCACGGAGAACGAACAGGGATTATTTTCTCTCGCCTGGTCTCCTGTATTCAGTGTCGCTTCGTTTTAAATGACACAAAATTACAGCCTTAAAATAATACTATCTTAAAAACCGTAAAAGAAAAAAAAGCATTAAACTTCGTGAGCTATAGGCTAGAAGTTTTAGTTTTCGGGCTTTGTTTATACTTTGGAAAGGTTGGTTCACAGCAGTCAGCGTTTCGAAAAGTACCTCTGTTCTTTGGTGGTTAAACACTGCTCTACATAGTGGCAGATCTCTTATTAATTGAAAGCAGTGGTCCGTGTCTTGACGCATTGCCCAGGACTGTTTTGTATGCTTAAAATGGACTTTGCTGAGCTACCGTGGAGGATGCAAGGGAGCTATCGTTCGGACACTGATCAGGGACCAAACGAAAGAAACTGAGGTAAATATTATTCAAATTCTATTTTTACTATAATCACAAATAGTTTTATAAATGTAACACATTTTTAATTGTGCACAAACCATTTATGTTGATATATTGAAACAGTAATGAGAACCCCTAAAAGTGACATACATTTTTAAATACGTTTTATTTAGTCGGCAAACATATTTTTTTGTCTATAAGGACTATTTGAAAGCTAATCCCAGCATGGCCTTGGTTCCGGAGAACGGCTGCTCGCTGGAGTTGAGCGGCTGGAACAGCAGCACGAGCAGTGCCGGTGCCTCCGTGCCCTGCAACCAGAGCATCCTGAAGCTCGCCCCTTACTCCCCTGAAGCCACAGCGGTATTCGCCACAGCCATCACCCTAATGGTCGTCTTCACTATCGTGGGGAACATCATGGTCATCATCGCGGTGCTGACAAGCCGATCCCTCCGAGGACCCCAGAATCTGTTCTTAGTGTCACTGGCTGCTGCAGACATTTTAGTGGCTACACTTATCATTCCATTTTCTCTGGCCAATGAACTGCTTGGCTACTGGTACTTCAAGTCTCTGTGGTGTGAGATCTACCTGGCACTGGATGTGCTTTTCTGCACCTCCTCCATTGTGCACCTATGTGCCATCTCCCTGGACCGCTACCTGTCCATCTCCAGGGTCACATACGGGCGCCAGCGCACTCCCAAGCGCATCAAAGCTGCTATTGTGGTGGTGTGGCTCATCTCTGCCATAATCTCCTTCCCTCCCTTGCTCTCACTGAACAAACGTGAGGCAGGGGAGGAGGGGACTGAGAGAGGACCCCAGTGCCAGCTGAATGATGAGCGCTGGTACATCCTTTACTCCACCATTGGCTCCTTCTTTGCTCCATGCCTCATCATGATCCTGGTCTACATAAGAATCTACCAAATTGCCAAACAGAGAACACGTTGCCCCCCAGGAGAGCCCAGGAAGGATGGGGTCGGCTGTGCAACACCAAGTCAGACTCCACGACATGTCCAGGCCAATGGGAAGGATGATGAGGAAAGCACACCGCCGTCATCCAACAAAACCTCTCGTGCCAGACCCCCCACCCTCGCCATCACCCCGTCCCCTTCCTCAGGAGACACTCAAACCTCCCCCAATCCCACTTCCAATAATCTCCTGCAACCTCCATCACCTTCTCTAGCCATGACCCCTGTCACAACCTCCCTTGAGACCTCTCCTCGTGGCCCCTTAACTCCCAGCTCTGTGCCCCTGTCTGCCCCTGCCAACACTAAAGAGAAGGGGAAGAAGGGCAAGAAGCAGGGTGGGAAAAAAGCTGACAATAACAATGGTGACAGCTCAAGCACAGAGAGCGACATGGAGCACAGCCATGGAGGAGGCCGAGGCAGCGCCAGCATGCCAGGGTCCCCTGCAGGAGGGGGGTTCCACTCCCCGGCCACAGTCAAGCGCTACCAGGATATGATGGCAACTTCAAAGGGGGCTCGGCTGGTGCCGCGGAGGAAGTCAAAGACAGAGAACAACCCTGGAGCAGCGAGGCGCAAAGCCATGGTCAACAGAGAGAAACGCTTCACCTTTGTTTTGGCGGTGGTCATAGGTGTCTTTGTGGTGTGCTGGTTCCCCTTCTTCTTCTCCTACTCACTGCAGGCAGTGTGCCCAGAGACATGTGCCATCCCTGATCCACTCTTCACATTTTTCTTCTGGATCGGTTACTGCAACTCCTCACTTAATCCAGTTATATATACCATCTTCAACAAAGACTTCAGAAAGGCCTTCAAAAAGATATTGTGCAGTACCACCAAGGGTACATTCTTTTAGCATACAAATGTACAGCTGTAAAGGACCTACACACAAAAAATGTTACTTCTGAGGCATCACAAATCAATCATTTTAATTTTTTCAGAACACTCAAAGGGCTGTTTAAAAAAAACTATGTGTGGAAATCCCAGCGTAGGAATCAGAACTGAGAGCCACACTTTTACAGCCACAGTGTGTGCAAACAGGCAACTTGGACTGTGAAATCCCAGCTTGAAGCAGACATGCACAGATATTTCATGGTGTGAGCTGAACACAGGACAGGAAACCGAGGCAGCACTAGATACTTAACTGCTTCGCACTTCAGTATTGTTGATAAGATTTTGATTAAAACGTTTAATCTCCAGATCACATTGAATAATGGAGTACACTGGGACACAGGGTGGTGCAGAATAAGAAATGTACACACTCTCTATAAAACTGTCAGAGGGAAGCATGAAACCCGTTGAGAATGAACTCCTGAATGAGAATATAGACAGTTTAATGTGTAATATATATGGTTTTGTCGTTATTAAATACTCCAGGTCTAATGGAGCAAGAAAACAAATATAAAGAAGGAAAAGTGACCTTTGAGGCTATGAGCCTCAGGCCATTTATTTATCAATACTGAGCACAAGGAGCACACAAGGTTAGTGGTGATTTCTTACGTCTGTAGTCTTAATTTGTCCAGCTGCAAGGCAAACATGTGTTTTCTCGATTTTTATCTAAAGGCGCAAGAAGAGAAGGTTTCTGACGACTTCAGATGTGATAGCACAGACAATGACTCCCTTTCAAACTGATCTTGTGGGTTTTCATGAGGAAAGCCTGCACATCAGACACCTAGCTCTTTGCTTGGTGTGGGTCCTGATGGACACTCAGGTTGTTAGTAATGACACTCTTGGCTTTCCCCTCTCATGACCTGCAGAACAAAATAAAGTGTAGGGGATTTTTCAAGAAAAACATGTGTAAGTTATTGAGATGTAAAGTAGGGCAGTTTGACCCTCCCCTTCACTTGTTGTTTCCTGCTTTTGAACTTGACCTGGGCTATCACAACAATGGACTGGATAAAGCAATTCTTCTAATGAACACAGTTTTTGGATTTATGAGATACAATCAAACCGCTTTTAGCTTTTAAAAGTGCTTCAGACATTTTTCAAAGTATCTAATGGGAGGTGCCTCTGGTGAAGAATTAGATTCCTATTAATGATCATTATTTTCAGAAAACCTGATTAAGCAGGGAGAGATTTACATTCACTGTAAAGGACATAAAGTGTTATTATGTATGTGTAATGTAACCACTAATCACGCCTACATGGTTTATTCTGAGAACCATATGGCTGAGCCACTCTTTACAAACGCCTCTGGCACATCAGCTGCAGTGGACCTCTACATGGCACATTTGGGTTATAGCTGAGAGGCAAGAGCATGAATGGGCCATTTATTTTTTTCTCACCATGAGACTTAAGCTCTGTCAGCTTTCATGATTTAAAAAAAGAAAAGAAAAATGTATCTGTGACTGTGAATAACACACAGGCTTATTGACTCAATGGGACAAGGGCTGTCAGCAGCAACACTTCAATTTACTGATTGTCTAATACTGCTGACCTGTATGAATTTGTGGTTGTGTGTGTGTGTGTGTGTGTGTGTGCATGCGCGCGTGATCATGTTTTTGTTTTTTTTCTGTAGAGAGTGGCTGCCTCTTCTGGCTGCTGCAGGTCTACTGTAATATTAGTAAAAATAGAGACCAGATGTCCTGGTGCCGCCATCACTTTGTGAATGTTTCTACTTGACTTGATTGACAGATCAGTAGTACTTAGCCATGTTGAGAAAGTCTTATCGAACTGAGAGTCAGTGTTTATCAGTGATATTGAGTACATGGCTTTTAGTGATCACTCCCAAGGGACCAAAGAGCCTTATAGGTCACCAGCCTGACTATGTGATATCCGGCTCTGTGTTGCTTTAATAAAGTATTTCTTTATAATATGTTTATGTGAAGGGGCACAAAGATTTAAGAAACTGTATAATTTATTTCAAACTATTTTGTGTTTTCTGTCTGTTACCTATTTATTGTTCCATTACTGTGCTTTTATTCTGAAAGTCAAGTGAAGCTGCTATCAAAAAGCAAGAACACTGTACAGATGTTAAATATCACAAATAAGGACTTGCCTTTCTGCTCTTACTTTGTGGGGATTGAGCTATATTTCAGTTTGGGGTGTATGTATTTGTGTTGAATTGAAGGAAGTTGAACTTCGAGTTATGTGCATAATGCAGAATCTACAATGCAATGTTTGTCATTGTTTCATGTAGTGATAGTAAAAGGTTCAAGCAAAGATACAAGCAAACTCATGAATGTACAATTAATCATGCATACTGCAGCAGGAAAATCTCTTTTAAAAGTATTCATTAAAAAGTGATTGAAAATGAAAATATCAATAGCACCCTTAGACATTTTCCACTTGATGATTTGCAAACTTTGTGCCGGACATTAATGCTAAAATCCATACCACACCGCTGCTTTGAGATCCAAATATCTAATAAAACAAAATGGTGGCGAGTGAGAGCTCCGTGCACTTATACAACTGTTCCCTGCCTTCATCTGAAACGCTTAGTTTCTCTCCAGAAATACGACAACTATAGCAACCCTTTTGTAATAAAAATAGGCACAGAAGCCATGAATTCATGGTCGTTTCCAATAAATATGAGTTTCAATGCTGCTCAGACTTCCAACCATGGCTTTATGTGGTGAAACTTCTGCTTTGTTTAACTTACAAAAGTATGAATTATTGCTTAAAGGTGACAGATGCAGTCATCTCCATCATGATCACCATCTTTCCCCTGAAACCGCCTGTATTGTCTCTTATTGTGTTTGGATCAAATAACATGGTCTGAGCTTTACAATCCTCTATCCCCCATCTGTCATCATCCCTCTCCAGTTTGGAAATAAAGCTACTTAAAAAAGCACGAGTAATTCCCTGTTTTTATTTTATTTCATATACCTTCACATGATACAACCCTAGGGACGAGGGTTATGTTTCAGGAACAAAATGACTAATTAGTTGTTTCATAATGGTAGTTTTCACAGAATGCGTTTTTCTTGCATTCATGTTGAACTGAGAAGCAATTCCCAGCCATGATGATAAAGCCCTGAACAGCTACATAAGTTCAGGAAGTAGTGCTTAACATTTTGGGCTGATGGCAGTTCAAGATGTCATTGGAAAATCTCCTGTCTCAGTGGGACATGAGAAGTAGGCTGCAGCAGTGATGTAGCTCTCTGCCAACAAACACAGAGGAAGTCTTTAAGGACTTGGAGCATGTTGCCAAATATCACATATGCAAGCACACAAACAAACACACACATTATTTGTGTCATTATGCACCAATTGTCACATACTGTATTCAAGTCATGAAACAGGCTCAACACACACATACGCTCACACACACTTGTAGTGACAGCTTGTTCTATTTGAGGTCAGCAAGCCTACGGCGAATTGTAATTGATTTATGCTCGATGGGTGGTTTGGGGATTTCTAAGCACTGAATCTAGCCTTGCTGGCCTGCTTTTCCTTCACCCACATATATTTCCACTCGTTGAAGAGACACACAACTGAGAGTAACCTTCTCACAGGTTGATTTCCATATTCATGGCTGTTCTGTAAGGTACAAGAGGAGGTGAACAGATAACTAATCATAGCCAAGCATAGAGAGCCGTGATGTGTATGTTTCCAGTGTTGTATATCCAGGCAGACACAGTGTCCCTAAGCTGCTTATTCTCTAGCCTCAGCTGGAATATAAAGCAGGCCTGATTGGTGGCAGTGGACCCTCCGGAGAGTGGATGGAGAGCGTCCAACTAACATAAAAAACAGAACATTCTCATTAGCCTCTTATTCCAACGTGATAGTAGCCTTGAGGAGAAGGAAAATGTTTGTGCAAGCTCCTGTAGGAGGGGGGATTACCCACAAATAAAGAAACAAAGACACATTCAATCTCATTTTGAAAAATGATGATGGATATAGCATTCCACGGTATGAATATGTATGTTTTTGGATGGCATTCCAACGCAGATTTTCCTTTATCAATGTTCTGCACGTTATAACGACAGAAGGATTTCCTAACACTGTAATGTGGCTCCTGAAAATACCCAAGAGACAGGATGAATTATGAGGCACGGAGCACACACACGCTCTCTCACTATTGAAGGTGGAGGCATTAAAATGAACTTTCTCTTTGTGAAATCTGTGATAAAAACGCAATTTTTAGGGGGCACAGGCAATTATGATTAGAATCGCTGTAGGAGTCTGTGGCTGTTTAACAGAGTGGTATTCAATAGTGGAGTGTGTGTGTGTGTGTGTGTGTGTGTGTGTGTGTGTGTGTGTGTGTGTGTGTGTGTGTGTGTGTGTGTGTGTGTGTGTGTGTTGCATTTCTTTCTTTGTGAGGATCAAACAAAGCTGTAACCCTTGAAAGTGAGAAAACAAATGCATTTTCTTCAAAGACTTAGTTAAAGGGGTTTTAGATTTGGCATGTATTTGTCAATTGTTGATTGGATCTGCTTTTGCTGTTTAACTTTTATTCTGGCAAAACCTGCTTTTATTGGGGTCAGAAAATTTCAAAATTAACACAGATTTTCACAATGACAACATCATGTAAATATTACATAATCCGTCCTGACCACATTTTAGCTAGTTCATTTAAATGTACAAACTGAACATATTATTATGCTGCCTATGTAGCATGTAGCATGTTATTGGATATTTATATTATTCATTGTTGTATTTATTTCAGACCAACAGCAGTCTGATTTCTCAAGAAAATATTCTTGTGTGACTCACCATTGAATTAGGAATGAGCCTCATTTCAGCTTTCCCTGTGGACACAATTACTTTCATGTTTTTCACAGGTATAAACACTGATTCATTATTGTGCCTCCTGGTGTTGATAAAGAAAAGAATGAAGAGGCCAAATTGTCCCATTATTATCATTGGCAGCATCAGGCTCTGGTGTTCTAACTCTATTAGTGCTATATTACCTATAAAAATCGAAGCCTAGCCAGAATTATGATGAGAATCCAAATTAAGCTGAATCATCTGATTGAAAAGTATGTGCTCAGGCTATGAAATAGACATACAAAATCTGCAAATGATGTGTTGACGGATCAACGCACAATAAAATAGTTTACTGGTGCAGTTGTGTGTGACTTCCAAGCAAGGTTTCTGAATGTGAAGAGGGGAGAAAGACTGTGTCTTTTTTTAGCCTGGCCAACAAGTAAAGGTCACAAAGTTCATTTTGACACACAGTGATGCACGTATGCAGATACCCTCACACATGCGCAGACACTCTGAGGGAAAACACAAATAAACACACAACAGGAAAAAAACTCCAGTCCATAAATAGAGCAACAGACACTAAACTGAACAAACAGTTACACATCATGAGTGTCAGCACACACACAGCCGTCAAACTGTGTTGATTGTGTCTAACATATAACGTATACCCCTTTTTTTCTACGCTCTTATCTTTTTATGTTCTTGTTTATATTTGCACTGTGGGACTGCCAGAAACGATATTTCAAGTTTCTGTATGTATAACACGTGTGGAAACTTTGACAATAAAGTGGACTTTGACTTTGACTGATGTACCATACGTTTTCACAAATGCTGCTACTTGGGAGCACACATACACACACTTACCAATGCAGACAGATACAAAACAAAAAGGAAAATAAGATTAAAGATGATTCCCCTCCCTGTCCTTATTAGCTCCAGCAGTAGCTCCCTAATTCATTTATGGATCCACAGCAATCAGTTAAACAACAATCTTGTTTCCAACTTTTTACTCAGACCTATTTAAAGTGTGCTGGGTGTGTATATGAGGATGTGACTGACTGAATGAGCAGAGAAGGAAATGAAAATGTAAAAAGAAGCATGTTTATTGACCGTCGCTCCTGGGAGAGGGATCCCTTCTCAGTGACTCTTCCTGAAGGTTTCCATCATTTTTTAAATTATAGTTTTTGAGAGGGTTTGGGATTGCACATTTCAAAGCGAGGGTCAAAATGGACATAGGGTGGTGTGTGCTGTTTTGGCCCACATAAATGAAATTGACTTGACTTTATTGGCACAGTTTCCATAACAAATAATCACAAGACACATTTTCTACAATATAATGTGTCATTAAGGGTTCCCACATCTTTGACAAAACGCTGAAAGCTTTCTCTGATGAAGAAGACATACTTTTATTAATCCCTTACAGGGAATTGCTTTTCTCTACTCTGTTGTGTTGACACACATTATACACACAGAGGATATACATGCACAAACACAGAGGAAATACATGCACACACAACCACATGCAGAGGAGAGGTGGCAGAGCAGAGAACTGGCACCTCTCCAGCTACCAGCTCACTCCATATTTTTTTTGGTCCGATCGGGACGTGAACCGGCGACCCTTCGGTCCCAAGACCAAGTCCCTACTGACTGAGCCACTGCCGCCCCTGACTGAGCCACTTCCGCCCCGATGTATGCCGATGTATGCACTCCGGGAATTCTACATCTAGGTGATTGATGTATCATTTTATTTTAATGCAATTCTGAAAGTGTCGTTCGATTTACACCTGAATGAAGTTTAAAAATCACTGTTCCTGGATGGCTATACTTCGGTAGATTCACATAAAACACTTGCATGAGCATGTTTTACCTTCAATGAATGAACTCTATGTGAACTTTAAGTGTGTTTTCTTGTAGAAGTTTTGAGTTCCTGGTTGGGAACAGTGATTGGAGTTTTGGTGTAATTCCAAAACCAAATCTTGATGTTTTTACCGTTCTGATTTTATTATTGGATTAAAAACTAAATATAGCATGTTATTTAGTGAGCTATTAAAGTGAAGGCAGGCAGAATATTTTAGTCAGGCAAGCTGTTTCCTGTTTTTATGTTGACCTAAGCTAACTCTCTCCTGGCTTTATAGCTTTATATTTACCATACAAACACGAGAGAGGTATCATAGCTTTAAACTAAGACTGATGGGAGATTCTTTTCTTAGTTGAACAGAACTGATTGAAAAAAAAGTAGATTGTTGGTTTTTGCTCACATCATTCAACAAGAAAACTATTTAACATAAAACTATTTTGTAAATGAGACCGCTGACCTTAGTTTCCTGGCATCTTCCCTCTGCTCCTCCTCCCTTTGAAGCTAACAGTGACTGATTTCCGTGGTCGGCCTCTCTTCATCAGTGTGGATGGAGGGCTCCATGTGACTAACAGGAGGAGAGCATTCAGTAAAGCAAAGAGAAAGAGGCATTTATTTCTTATCACAGTCTCAACATTCAAACCTTGTTTAGCTTAGGAGTCGTTCTTTCAAAGCTTTCAACTGTTTAAAAAAAATAAAATGTTCTTAGTCCACTTTGAAAACCAAGAAGTAGGCCAGCAGGCAAACGACTCTCAAAACAACATCTCTCTTATGAGATTCAAAGGTCTCTAGTGTTGTCTTCTTGACCCATAAAGAACTCTATACTTTTGTGCAAACAACACAGAATATCATATTGTTACGTTTGCAATATTTTAGATTGCCCAATAAAGGTAACAGTATTATTATTATTATTATTATTATTATTATTATTATTATTAAGGTAACATAACAACAACAGCAATATTCTGTAACTTCTTCAGTGTTTCTGATATCTTACACTCCACGGCATTTCGTGAGACTACAACAAAGGAAATGTAAGAGAAACAATATACAAGGCAGAATTGTGAAAGTTAACTGAGATGTTTAAGATAAATATTTCCTAAGCCTAACGTTTGCCAGTCAATGGTAATGTTGAATGTCAAATGTCAAATACATTTTGCGAGGTTATTGATACGATTAATCATGAAAATAGAAACATAAAAACCAGCTTACTTTTAGCTTAAGGGAGGAAAGCATGAAGTTTGAATTGGATTTTGCTGACATGAATTCATATTTGTTAGCAATAGCAGTAATATAGCAATTGCAAAGTATGACAGCTGAATCCTTTTGTTTAATGTCAGGGTGTAAATGACATCTGCAAAGAAACTGGAACCAATTTGCTTCTACACTTAGCACTTTTCCTCCATGATAGGGGGCTAAGCCTAACAACCAACAACCCCACCAGCTTGTTTCATTACATATGCAAATGTATTAATGACTCCCAACCAGCTTGGTTTTTAATGGATGGTTTTGGAAACCAAACTTCTCTTTTATTGTTACCTTGAAAGTATTAACTGGGTTAATTTACACTTTATGAGGCACTTAAATGAATGTAACTATTTGCCTGAATAAAATAAAACAATTTACACAACATGAAAAACTTTTTCTATTTACGCTTTTCTGCTGCCTGAGGACACTAAAGCCAAACTGCATTGAAGAAGAACAACAGTCAAATACTCAGCTTGGCACAGTATATCCTCCTGTCTCAGAGGGCCAAATGTGCTTGTCTGGGTGTGTGTGCGCTCATGTTTTAAATGTATGATCCTTGCAGTCTACGATTGTGAAAGGCAGATCTCCTTCTGTGGGTGTCATTGCGTCGCCAGATGACAAAAGCAGCTAAATGTGTGATCAGAGACAAAAAGGGAGCCATGAGAGCAGAGGGTAATTTGATAGAGACGGGTGTTAGTGATTGACAGCTGAGAAATTCTCTAAATTGCTTATCAAGCATAGGGGCACTGAGTGATGGAATGAACAATGATAAAACATGACACGGGGCTAACACATACTTTGGCACATATTGGTGGTTATGGCTGGCTGAATATGTGAATAACTGTGAGTGTATTTCTCCCACATTCGTCTAAACAAATGATCTCATATCCTGATACCTCTTTGAAAGGCTCATCATGCTCATCACCAGTCTGGCTTTAGTGAGTGTTTGCATGTGTGCTCTGTGTTCAATTTGTGCAGAAGTCTTATTATCTCAATATTTTTCCAATCTGAAAGTACAATAAATATCCAACTGACATTGTGTATATCATGCAGATGAAAACTCACATGGGATGGGTACTAATTAAAGCTGTTCAAACCATACGTGGTGATTCAGAGTCAGTTGTTGATGTGTCTGCAATACAGAGATTGTTTAGAGACACATCACTTAGCTCAAAAACATATTAAATGTTCGCACCAACAATAAACGTGTTATTTTATAAAAAATGAACTATAAATATATAGGACTTGATTTGAATTCATCAATTCCCTTAGGATTGGGCTGTCATGCGATGAAGGGTTGAGAGAATGCTGCAGCTTTTCACTGCTTCTCAACACCATCAGAGCCCCTCCTTTCTTCCCAATTTAGACAAGAAGAATAAAGTGTAAATGAGGAAAAGTCAAAGAGACCATATAGATACGAATGCTAGCTACACCATAACCAAAAGAGTAATTCTGCTGATGATTGAGTGGTCCTGTTATAAGGGATGTAGCCCAAACTTACATTAAACCGTGTCAACTACTCAAGTTGAAGGCATGCACATCAAGCATGAATGACCTGTTCATATGTCATAAAAAATGTCAGTCTTGCTATATTTACTTGATGATAACATGAAAGATTCATAGGGAAATGTACTCAACACTTGTTAAGTACATTTCCTAAAAGGATTTCTGATTCTGATTCTGATTAATACGTAAACCTTTTTAATTGCCCTTCACAGTGAGTAACATTTATATTTGAATAATTAATAAAACACAAATGTATAGATCACATTGCTCTCTTTATATGTACAGGTTCCAACAGAAAATATCCCCCTGGTTCAGTGGTTTACTTCAGCTAATTAAGGATTATCTGCCTGTTTTAGCTTCCGTTAAAGTGTTATGGTTTTCTCGCTTAGTCATCAACTAATCAACCTTGATATCATCAGCAACAAGCTGATGTTTTGGGCTAAATAGCTTTGAACGCAAGGCTTAGTGTATTCTACACGCCCACCACCAATTAGCAGGGAGACAAAGTTATCAAACCAGATGAGGGGCCACATATTCTCCTTGAGGCTGCGTAGAGATCAAAAAGACCTACAAATAAAATGATTGGACTTAGCTTGTGTGTGGGCAGTGACATGACTCCAAAAACATGTAAATTAAGGTCCGCACCCCTTGGATGCGTAAATAGGCAAATGATTGCATTCCACATAACAACTTTATTAGTTGAGAAAATGTCATTCTTTCGGCCTGTTCCTCTGCTGCCAAAGAGCATAAAATTAATACAGATTTAAGAGAGGTATCAAACAACTATTGTGAAAACAAAGAGACCCAATTTATCATGATCAATCTACTTATCGTGTTTTTGTTTTGAAAACACCTGTACAGCAGCTTCTTCCCTCAAGCTTCTTACAGTGCTACACAGTGCTACCAGTATCGGGGTTTTTTTTAAAGAGAAATGATTTTTGGATGTTTTTGGCTCATGATTTTACTTATTAACATGCCTTCATCCAGGCAGGGAGCAGTAATCAGTAAAATTACTTTGGATTAATGTAAAAATCAATCCAGGCCTGATCAATACGTTGATGCACCTACAATGGAATACATCATTCCCCTGATGTCTTAGAAACAAATGCCTTGTTATAATGTGTGACAAAGAGAGATGACATGTAATGAATGCTTTATGTTTTGTGCGCTTCATTTCCCCATTTGTTAAGCTGATTCAGTAATGTGTAAATTACAGCCCTACATTATGTATCCCTACAAGGAATTTTTAGGTGTACAATTCAGTCAATTTCATTCTATTGCATTTTATTGGCAGATATACTTCTAGCACTTTCGCTTTCATTGTTGTATAGCCAATGACTGTTTCATTGGTTATACAACTTCTGCACTCACTGTCTGTGAGTCTCTTATCTCTCTGGCTCTAGTCCTCTTTTAGCCCCTACTTTAGACAGGCTACAGTTTATCTGCCTTTGTTGATGACCTGCCCTGTTTAAACCAGCCAAGTCAAACAAAAGAGGTTACCAGGGTGAAACTCAAACAAGAGGGTGACTTAACTCCACAATGAGCTCAAATACGAGATCCTCTTGTATGGCTTCAGTCAGACTAACATTTGATCCTTAAGGTTTTTAAAGTCAAGGTGGATCCTGAAAGGGATCACATTGATAAGACAAGCATTTTGGAACAAACCACTGCGAATTGTAGAAAAGATTCCTTCAAAAAATGCACTACTGGTCATAATATAATATGTTTTCAGTAATTTGTCACACATAGTGCTTCCAATGTCATAAGCTCCTTTCTACATTCTCATTGAATTGAAATGAATGCACAATGATATTCTTAATTTTTAATGATTAGAGATTTATTAAAACAATAATAATTAACCCCTGTAATTAAAATTACAAAAGGCACATTCCAAATGGTGTTAGTCACTAGAATTTTTTTTTATATTTAGAAGAATTAATACATGTACATGGCCTGATGCTAACGCAGAATTGTTATGGTAATGACCAACTTTAAAAAAAGAAGATTGCCGAAGAATTTATCTCATTTAAAATGTTTTATTTGTTTGCCAAATTAATTTTGAGTTATAATTAATAACAAAACTAAATCCCGACTCAAGGTCCACTGAAAATGTTAAATGCTCTGAAAATATTAGCAGAGTAGGTTAAGCGGTTAAAATGGAGGATAAGGCCGTAAGTGCACCTTCAATTAGAATTGTAAAGTCCAACAATTTTTTGTTAAGGTGAAGATTAAACATCAAGGCTCTGGCGCTTGTTATTCTATTTAAACTGAGGATATGAAATGGTAAGTGCACTGTATTTGGCCTTGCCCCATGCTAAATGAGTTGACTGCAGTAATACCAGAGGTGGGAGAAGTACTCAGGTTGTGTACTTTGGTAAAAGTAGAAGTACCAGAGATTAGGAATAATCTGTAACAAGTAAAAATCCTGCAACCAAAATGTTACTCAAGTAAAAGTACATATCCAGCTTTTCCCTGAACTACCTGCTATAGTTTAATAAACTCCCCTCTGGAAGGGTTATCCGGACAAGTACGGCGGATACAACTCGAGTCACTTTACGAAGTTTTATTGCGCACACATACACAATACATTCACCCACTGTTTCAGCTACGCTAGCCCGTTGGTAACGTTAGTTACTTAGTGACATTTAGTTAGGTTGTAAACCTGCAATGCAAACACAAAACAAAACCCGAATTAACCAATGAAATTATACACTCGTTCATATTAACATTAATTCCTCATTTAACCTAGCTTAGTTTATAGTCACTCACCGACAAGGCGTACCAGTCCTGACCATCAATTGAATGAAAACAACAAAAGGGGGAGGCCCCTTGTGGCGAGTCGTGTATATACACACACACAGGTCGGAAACCAAGTATGATAACAAAATAAACCTTAATATAACATGAAAGATATTACAGCAATCAGTTACAGTAACCTGGTTTGATTACAATATAAATATAAACATAACTCTTCCTATCACTTATAAATATATATATATATATATATATATATATATAAAGCAATAGTTTCCTCTGCTGGAAAGTTCTACACCTCCCACTTGGGCTACTGATTCTCGAATCCAAGTAGGCCACCATAACCAGCTCAAACAGTTAAACTTCTATATGAATTTCACCCCATAACCATGCACATAACGTTGCACTCTTGAACATGAATGCCACAATATGAATAACTATAGGATCAAGGCAGTTTTAATGTCCATAACCAACACTCATCATCCTTGATGAGATGACATCTTGATATCCTTTACCGAAACACACCACCAACCTCTAAGAGAATGGCGGTGGGGGGGCCTTGATCCTTTACCGAAACACACCATGGTGGGGCTCCTTTACTGTCCTTTACCAACCGAAACACACCATGGTGGGGAGGTCATTTGCTCCTCCACTGGTAGCAGGACCACCAGCCTCCTAATGTCCCTGTGGAGGATGGTGGAGGGACAGTTCTCAGCACCACGGCTTCTCTTGGACTGCCCGCGACACCCGGACAGCTCTGGCATGTTCTTACTCTCACGTCTCGTACTACACCCTTCACATCAGGACACGCCTCCACGACTCGACCCAGCCTGAACTGGCCCCTCAGCGCGTTCTGGTCAGCCAACCACACCAGGTCCCCCGCCGCAACATTTCTAGCAGGCGCGTGCCACTTCTGTCGGATGTAGAGACCCGGACCCGCCAGCTGGCTCCACCGCTTCCAGAACTTGTTGACCTCGATCTGGACTGCTCTCAGACGCACGACGGGGTAAGTTGGATACTCGAACCCTCCGGCGTCCCCACTGGGTCCTGCGCGTCCGAGCAGGAGGGAGTTGGGAGTGATAACTTCCACGGTCTCGTCTTGTACCTGGGCCCTGGCACCGATTGGTCTCTCATTCGACAGGTTAGCAGCCAGGTAGAGGAGGGTCTGGAACTCCAGAGCTGTCAGGATACCTTCTTCACCAACGCTCTCTTAAGCACACGGACCGCTGCCTCAGCTGCCCCATTTCGGTGAGGAGAGCCAGCCGGGTGAAATACCCACGTCCAGTCGGTTCCTGCAGCTGCCGCCTTCCCTTGGACCTGATCCTTGTCGATGTCACTTAGGAACTCATAAAGCTCCCGCAACACCGGCCTGGCGCCCACGAAGTTGGTTCCTTGATCCGACCAGAGCTTTCTTGGGTGACCCCTGAGAGCTGTGAAGCGCTGGTACGTCTTCAGGAATCCTTCCGTTGACAGATCTTCCACGATGTCTGCATGCACTGCTCTCGAAGCCATACAACTGAACACCACACCCCAGACTTTCATCTTTATTCTTCGTTTTACAGTGTCTCTAACGACGTAGGGACCGAAGAGATCCAGTGCCGCAAACTCAAAGGGTGCGGCTGGTTCAGTTCGTTCGAGGGGAAGCTCACTCATCACCTGTTTGCACATTCTTGCTTTGGTCTTTCGACAATGCATACAGGAGTCAATGACATTTCTGGCGATCCTTGGTCCCTGTACCACCCATGCTTTAGACCTCACCCGGAGGAGTGTACCAGCAACACCTTCGTGGTTAGCCTCATGGGCCTCCCGCGAGAGTAGGGTGCTGATCCACGCATTGTGGGGGAGCAGAGGCACACCGATCTCCCCCTGGGTAATGATCTGGACCCTACCATGGCATCGCAGCAGTCCTGAAGCTTCATCCCTGCTGACAACGAGTCTGTTTAGTGTCGTCACAGGAAATGCAACTCCCTTCTGGGCGGCCAGGCACATGTCTTGGAATGCAGCTTTGAGTTCCCTTACTGTCAATACTGCCTCCCACTTTGCTGGCATAGAGGCTCTCCCTATATAGGCCAACCACTTCTTCACAGCTCTGCGGACATAACCGACTATTCCACAGAGCTTAGCTAGAGAACTGCACCTTGATGGATCCACTAGGTCTATGAGCGCAGCTCCCCACAGCGTCTCTGTTTCCGTGGTCTCGGTTGAGAACAATTTCATCCCATTTTCTGAGGACGCTGGAGCCCCGCTAACTCCATCTGTGACTACTGGACCTTCACCACCAGGACTGTCGGGGTTTAACAACTTCCTTGCTTGAACTCTGGTGAGGACTGCCGAAAAGGCCTTTCTCTGGAGTTTGTTCACCATCTCTCTAGCATCGGTTGCCACTTCTGAAGCGGACTTCATGGGCCAATCCTCGACTGGACTAGACAGGAACTTGGGACCCTCCTGCTACTCAGAGTCCCCACCTAGCAGTTCAGGAGATCACCCCCTTGTGACTAGATCAGCGATGTTGACCTCACCTGGTATCCACCACCAGTCAGTCACGGGTCCAGCCTTCTGAATCTCTCCGATTCGGTTTGCGAAGAACGTCTGGAATCCGTAACTCTCTTTCTGGATAGCTCCCAGCACCGTCTGACTATCAACGAAGTGGTACCACCTCTCCACGTCCAATCGCCCATGCTTCAATACGTATCCCTTTAGACGTGTAGCAAAGACAGCCCCGCAGACCTCAGCCTTGACCGCGTCGCCTTTCTGGTTGAGGGGGGTTAACTTGGCCTTTGACTCCACCAGCCGTGTGACCACACCATCTGACTTCTCCCATCGCAAGTACAATACAGCGCCATAGGACCCACAGCTCCCGTCAGAAAACGTGATTCCCCAGGGCTTACCCTTCTAGCCGGAGGGCGTGAGGCTTCTATGGAACTTGATGCTACTCAGGCGAGCGTACTCCTTGAACAGCTCAATTGCCTTTCCTCGGAGCTCGTCAGACAGAGGTTCATCCCAGGTGTCTTTATTAAGCCTGCCAGCCTCCTGGAAGGCTCTTCTCACAAGGATCACTCCTTTCTGTTTCACAGGTGTTGCTAGACCGATTGGGTCAAACAGCCCGGCAACCTGGCTCAGTAGAAACCGACGAGTCAGCGGTTTTGGTGTCTTCACTTCCACTTCTTCTTCCGCGAGGTCAATCTCAGTTCTCATCTTCTTCTTCCTTCTGGAGAAGTTGATGGAGACCATCACAAAGAGTGTCATGGCATTGGAATTTTTGGGGGTTTTAGCGCCACCTAGTGTCTTTCTAGTGAGGAAACACTCATTATTAATCCTGCCTTTTATTTTGATACTTACCTTCAGCTGATGTAACTTCCTGTGATGTCAAATCTAGCTAGAGTAGGAAGTTCATTACTTCAGTTGAGTCAGAACATGCCAAGGTGAAGAGATGCTCATCCTTGAAGGACGTTCTTGCCCTTGTTAAGGCTTTGCTTGTAAGTCAATGTTTATGATTTTGTGTATGAAGGACCAATTTATGCTTTTATGCATCTTAAGTTCATTTGTAGTCAAATTAATGGCAATACATCGTTTTTGTGTAGATAGAATGTCTGAAGAACTTCTGCAAGTCATGTAGAGCGAGCAAGCTAACTAGTATGTTATTTTCCTCACGTGATTTCTATGCTACACTGTGTATGTATGTAGAAGGATGAAGCAAACACACTTTTATGTACATTTCTGTTTGTTTATTTAGTTTACGAAGGAGAAAAGGAAGAATTCTGTAAACTTGAAGGATGGAGTAAATGTTCAAAACCCACTTCTGCCTCAGAAAGTCATTCCATCGTTCTATTGTTAGCTGTCTGTCTAGTCAAGTGAATGGGCGCCTGGTGAGGACAGAACAAAGAGTGTGTCCTCTTGCACGAGGTAACCAACCCCCAGGGCTTTATTGTCTTCCTCCCCTAGCTGGTTGGGCAACATTAAAGTCACCGGCTTGGACTCTGTTCCTTCCCGCATCCCACTTTGACCAGACCGGACCCAGGGCTTGAGGTAGAAGCCTCCTGCTTTTAATATCTCTTGTCTAGGCATTCCGGGTCATTGTGGGACGTGAGGAGGTCATCGACGTAGGAGTCTAACTCAATGACTTCTCTCCTCCCTCATATCAGAGAACTGGGGCAACTTTGCAGTCTCCCGCATGGCAACCTGCGCAATGCACCCCCCGGTTTGTCTCCCATGTTCACCCTTACCACAGCGTAGTCCTCAATCTCCTCATTTGGTGAGTCCCTCCACAGGAATCGATGCACATGAACTTCTCGTTCCTCCAGCCACACCGAATTATACATCTTAGTGATGTCTCCGATAGCTGCGTGTCCTCCCTCCCGGAATCTGAGGAGCACCGCTCTGATGGGATTGAGGACATCTGGGCCTTTGAGTAACATGCTATTCATGCTCACCCCTCTGAAATCCTGACTGCTATTCCAGACAAGGCGCACCGGCGTAGTCACTGAGTGGGGGTTTGGTGCGGTTAGGTGACTCACCCACCATACGGCACCATCCCAGCTGTCCATTACGTCCTTGGTGAATTTAACAGCAGCTCCCCTCTCCACCATCTCGTGAACTTGCCTTGTGTAAGCCTCTTTCCACATGGGGTCTTTCATGAGCCGCTTCTCAGACCTCAGGAACGATGCTTCCACAGCCTTTCGGTTATTGGGAAGAGAGGCTGGGTTTTCCTTCCAGGGGTACATTGCATCCCAGTGTGGCTGGCTGCTGTGTGTGTCACACTCTCTGAAGGTCAGGCCTGCCCTTATTATCTCCAGCTCCTTCTCGTCAGCCAGGGACATCTCCTTTCCTCCCGGTGGGCACTTTCCACAGCGACACCCTCCGCAGGCAGGGTCACAGGCCGCTCCGATACTGTCCCATCTCAGCCACTCAATGACCTCTTTATTGCACGTTGCTGTCGTTCGAACTTCCACGCTGCTTTCTAGTTCCAAATGGCATCCCGGCCTTCCTACAAAGTGTTCTTCAACTTTGACGGCCACTGTCCTCATGGAGTGTGCGAAGTGCGTCTTTGAGTGCCATGTGGTCACCTCCACTTCTTCAAAGAGGTCCGGATGCATACCACTCACGCTCTTGCCTAGGGGACCGTCCCACAACACCAGGTCGCCGACCCTTTGCAGTCTTTGAGGAGCTAACCGGCCTTCTTGGGTACTGATCAGTAGATCGATCTCCTCTGGGCGGGCCAGTTCTCCCGGCTCAACTTCAGGAAAAAACTGCTCCAGCCGCTTCGATGTCACCACTCTGTCCACTTTAGCGATGTCTTCCATCCCGTAACAGATCATTTCGTGGAGCTTCAGGGTTCCTTGTGAGGTCCACACTTTTATTGTCACAAGATACCTTTTTGTATTAACTTTCACCTTCATTGTGCCGACACCATACACAACAAGTGAGATCGGTTCACCTGTCAGCCCTAGTCTTTCCGCAGCTTGGTGCGTAATGTAATTGGTGTCAGACGCAAGATCGACCAAGGCGCCAAGGCCGTCTCCTCTCTTTGTCGTGACAGGTACGAGCATCATGAGCACCGGATGTTCCTTCAAGCCGCTCTGTTCTATCAGACTCTCACCGGAACACACTCTCGACGTTACCTTGTTAGTACAAGCTCTGCGGACAGCTTGTAACTGGTGGGGAGTCAGTCCCAACTCGGCGAACACAACCTCTTGCTCCTCTGTCGGACCACGAGGTCCCCTCTTTCCTTCCGCTTTGTTTTCCCTCTTAACAGCATCCTCCTTTGTCGGTGCCATAGGGCAGAGGAAATAGTGGTGGTCCACAGGAGTGTCGCCCTTCTTACACTCCTCCTTTCGACAGAGAAACCTTGAGGTGCAGGCACCATCGACCCCATGAACATCCAAGCACTTTGTACATGCTTTTGGCTTTTTCACCTGAGCTTTCTTCTCTGACAGATTGGCCTTCCTGAAAGTCTTACAGCGAAACAATTTTCCTCCGTGTTCTTCACCACCACACACAGTGCATGGCGACTGCTGGGAGTCTCTTTTGACCGCACTTGCTGTAGTCTTAGTGAACAATTTTTTTCTTTCCATCTGTCACTCGGCTTCTCCCGGTAGCTTGGTCTCTCGGGAGCGTTAGCAGGCCATGGCTTGCTGGGTAGCAACTGCTCCAACCTCACAAGTAACGACTTTTGGTCTTCCAGGAACAGCAAGAGCCTGTCGAAAACGGTTTCCTGAGTGGACACTGTTAACAGGGTTTCTTACATACATGAGCCACTCTCTTTTCATGATATCAGGGAGTTTACTCTCTAAAGACCGAATCACCAGCTGGTTCTGTATAGCGTCTACACACCCCAGGTCTGTGAGGTCCAATGCTGCCCTCTCCACTGCTAGGATCAACTCTAACGTCTCCCGTGACTGGTGGTTCCTTACAACAGGTCGTGATTGTAGCTCCACCACGATCTCTTCTGCCGTTTGCGCTTTATCACCATACCGGTTCTCTAATTCCCTGAAGATATCGTTTGCGTCTCTACAACGCAACAGTCTGAGCTCATTTCTCACAGCCTCACCTATACTGTCTAGCAAATGAAGTTTCTTGCATTCCCGTGACCCTGTAGGTTCTGCCTGCGCCTGGATACTCTCCCATTCAGCCTTCCAGCGCCAATAATCCCTCCTGTCCCCGGAAAACTTAGGCAAACTTATGGGTGGGAGCCTTATTTTAGGTCGGGCCCACTGAGAGTTGTTACCCCACCCTTCGTGCACACCAGAGCTGCTATATGACCCGCTACTTCCTTGTCCCATGCTGAGATCGAAGGGCGGAGCAGCCCGAACGTTCGACAGTTGTGGCGTGCTGGCGAGGGTCGGAGGTGGAGCAAAACTAACATTAAGTCCACCGTCAGACTGTCGTGACTGCTGGGTGGGCTGTAATGTCTGTTGGGGAGTACTGTCTGTGGCAGCTGCCGCATACCCGCTCGGAGGTTGACTACTGACCTTAGCAACTTGAGCAACGCTGGTAGTGATGTTTGCTCTGTCGCTTGATGTGACATCCCCACTGACTGCGTCATCATCTCCCGTGTCTTCATCCTCCCTCTCCTCACCTCCATCACCGCTGCAATCATCATCGTGTTCTGTACTGTTCCTCCTTACGACCTCATTTTCACGCCGGCATGTCCACTCATCCATCAGTTGCTCCTTGCCCTCTTTCAGTGATAAAAAGATCACCCATTTCTCCTTTCCATGCGGCCGATAATCTCTCCAGGTGTACACAGTGTTTCTGAGCTCATGGAGTTTTCTGTCCAGTTTACTGCTTTCGACCCCTCGCTGCGTCCATGGCACCACTGTATCTCTTCCAAGTGCCTCAGCCCGATCAAAAACAGATTTGAACTGCGTTACAAGAGCACCTATATCTGGTGCTGCATACTTGGACCACAGCATTTCCATGACTGTGTTCTCTTCCAGAACTTTTGCTCACTGGCGTCTCTCCTCTCCAGGGCATCTCGCAACTCACCATCGTCGTCAGTTGGGTCTACCTGCCCCTGTGCGTCGATATATTCATTACTGGCATCGAGGAGTTTATCATAATCGTCCTTTAATCTTGCTAACTCTTCTGACAACTCAACTTCACGTAAACGGCCAGCACTAACATCAAGGCGGTTTATTCGTGTTGTAAAGTTTCGTTGCACATTTGAGCACCTCCGCTTTAGGCTCTCTAGATCTAGCTTATCTTCCGCCATTTTGTCCTTTCCAAGTGAATCAAATCACTACAATCACTTAAGCAAAAGATCCGTGCAAAAAGGTTCGACTCGTTTTGGTAGATCCGTTCGGAATGAACGTCTCGTCCGCGAACGGCCTAGACGTCTCTTGCTGGCTGCTACGGCTGGAGCAGCGTTGCGTACAAAGTCACTTTATTAGCTCCGCAGTTTTTATGCTATCCACACAGCCTTACTTACGTTTGTGGAAGTTATTCAGCCCTTTAACGGCCCCGTTAGCTCTTGGCATCGGCTTCTCCGTTGTAGTGGCGTTGTTGACGGGCGCTCCCTTCACAGACTCCGGGTCTCCGGTCCCGACGCCGGCCCTCAACTATGGCTATTCTCCGCTCGGGGTCCGTGTCCTCTCCGGCACGGCTCCGACAGCGGTTTACAACTATCCAGATTTTCACTAAACTACCTGCTATAGTTTAATAAACTCCCCTCTGGAAGGGTTATCCGGACAAGTACGGCGGATACAACTCGAGTCACTTTACGAAGTTTTATTGCGCACACATACACAATACATTCACCCACTGATTCAGCTACGCTAGCCCGTTGGTAACGTTAGTTACTTAGTGACATTTAGCTAGGTTGTAAACCTGCAATGCAAACACAAAACAAAACCCGAATTAACCAATGAAATTATACACTCGTTCATATTAACATTAATTCCTCATTTAACCTAGCTTAGTTTATAGTCACTCACCGACAAGGCGTACCAGTCCTGACCATCAATTGAATGAAAACAACAAAAGGGGGAGGCCCCTTGTGGCGAGTCATGCATATACACACACACAGGTCGGAAACCAAGTATGATAACAAAATAAACCTTAATATAACATGAAAGATATTACAGCAATCAGTTACAGTAACCTGGTTTGATTACAATATAAATATAAACATAACTCTTCCTATCACTTATAAATATATATATATATATATATATATATATATATATATATATATATATATATATATATATATATATATATATATATATATATATATAAAGCAATAGTTTCCTCTGCTGGAAAGTTCTACAGTACAAAAGTATTAACATCAAAATAGTTTAATACCAAAAGTTAAAGTACTCATTATGCAGATTGGCCCATTTCAGAATAATATATAGTCTATGTTTTGATTATAATTATTTATGCATTAAAGTGTTATAAAAGCTGTTGAAGGTGCAGCTAGTTTTAATGACTTTACTGAAGGGTAGTTTGTGAATGTAACTCGGTGGAACTATAAAGTCTGATTTAAGTGTTGATTGTGTTTCACATCAATAATCCAAATCTGCATAGTAACTAAAGGTAACAAATAGATGCACTGGAGTAAAAGTACACGATTTACCGCTGAATTGAATTGAGTAGAAGTACAAAGTAGCCTAGCATAAAGTATCTCAAAACTGTACTTAAGTACAGCACTTGAGTTAGTTACTTCCCACCTGAGTAAGGTGATACCATGCAAGAATACATATCAAATCCATAACGTATTGATGTGTCGTTGTTGTAAGTAACATAAAATAAAATAAATGTCAAATCAGCAAGTTTGATAGGTCTCTTCCGGTACCCACATTTGTTTGGATTCGGAGAACAAGACAAACTGAACCATTTAATTGCAGCGGCGGACGAACATTTTTACCCTGATAGGATTTTGGAAACATCCTCAAAACTACGGTAAGTGTTGTTAAACGCATGTCTGTTTTTATTTTATTTTATTATTATTTTATTTTTATGTGTCTTAGAAGTCACATAACATACTGCAATCGCAAACACTGCAAGTAGTTAACTAACGGGTGCAGCACAGGTGTCATGGAGGCAGCAAGGAGCTAATGCAGGTAAACGGACTAAGCGGATTTTGACTTTAAGTACATTTGATATTTTCCCCCTAACTAATTCACTTGGTGGGTTAAAGTGTCTTCTATCTGTAACTGTGAAGGTAAAATGCTCCATGGGCTTTTGTGTGAGTGCGATTTAGCATGCTGCTACGCTAGCATGCTAAATCGTTAGCTTTGTTCAACAGCAGTTCAATATTAGCTCAAAGAGGCATGCTGTCACAACAGTCTCTAAAGTTATATGACATGTTTCATTTGACTTATTACATCACATGCCGTTTGTGACATGAACAAATGCGCCTTCAGTATATTCCTAAACTAGCGTAATGGCACATTACATGCATGTTGGTACGGTAATCAGCTAGTATGTCCCACGCACGTGTTTCTGTATACTAAGGCAGCCTTTCTCAAAGTGGGTGCCGCGGCACACTGGGGTGCCCCCTGACTGTCAGGGGTGCCGCCAAAAAATTAGGTATTCTGACATAATAAAAAATAAAAAAATCCCCCCCCAAAAAAAAAAAAAAAAAAAAAATTTGAATACATAAATACATTATTTTACCTACTAATGGATTACTAACATAGTAAATTAATGTTGATAATATATATCATTTTTATTTTAAAAAACTTAAAATTTAAAAATCTGACTCGCGGACCCGCCCACCGGGGTCAGATGCCAGCGCAGTGCATTGTTTGATTTAACCGCGAAAATACATTTAATTTCAAAAAGAGCAAGGGACAACAGCATGGATCGTTTTTTAAAAAGAAAAGCCCCACAAGAACCGGACATGATTGACTGTAACATGGAGCCTCAGCCTGCATGCGAGCCTTCGTCCACCAGCCCTGAGTCTGCATCATGGCTTGTTTGTGTAAGTGTGAGAGCGCATTCACATTTTTTGCATAACATTTACAAAACACTGACACTTTGTCAAAACATAACTCACACCTTTGAAATCACATAGGCTACTATTGATGTTGAACAATTATAACTTCTTAACTTTGTCCACATCACACTTTCAGTAATTTATTCACTAGCCTACATATTCAGTCAAGCACCTTTAGTTAGTGAGATACCTGGCACTGCATGGTGCCAACAAGAGAGCTGTATGCTGGAATATACCCACTTAGGTTCACTCTTATGGAGTCTTTCAAATGTTCATCTGTCAGTCTTGTTCTGAACTTAGATTTGATGACATTCATGTCAGAAAAAGAAGATTCACAGAGGTATGTAGACCCAAACAAAGCAGCTGTCTTCAGCGCTGCTTGACACAGATTCTTATAGTTTTCTGGCTCAACCAAGCTCCAGAAATGTTCAGCATGCTGTTGAGATTTCAGCTGTATGTCGTTTTGGAGGTTTAAAAGTTCCATTTCCACAGGATCGATACAGAAAAGGTCTGCCATCTGCCCAGAAATCTGACTAATGTCCACATTCATGAATGGGTTGGCAATTAATGTCACACAGGGCTCAAGTCTCTCAAAGTCTCTGAACCTGTCTGCAAACTCCTGGCCAAGCTTGATCAACAGGTCACAGTACTTCTCTGTGTTCAAAGCATCAGCTACCCCTGCATGGGTTTCCAAAACCTTTGTGACAGAGGGGAAATGCTGGAATCTTTTGGCCTTCAACTGCTGGATGAAAAAGGCCAGTTTTGCGCTGAACGCGTTAACGGCACTGATCATGTTGCAGACGTCTTTCTCTTTACCTTGCAACTGTACGTTCAAGTTATTCATTTTCTCAGTTACATCTGTCAAAAACGCAAGATCAAGGACCCACACTGCATCAGATAACAAGGTGGTGTCCTCCCCCCTCTCTTCCAAGAAAATCTTGATTTCACCCAGCAAGGAAAAGAAACGTTGCAGTACTTTACCCTTACTGAGCCATCTGATGTCAGTGTGGAGCAGGAGATCTCCATAGGCCACAGTGCATTCCTCCAGGAATTGCTTGAAGGTCCTGTGTTGCTTAGCCTTTGCTTTGATGTAGTTGATAATCTTGACAACCGGCTCCATGACATGTTCAAATCGCATGACCTTCGCGCATAAAGCCTGTTGGTGAATTATGCAATGGTAGGCCAGAAATGGCGGAAACTCCGGGTCTGCTTTGCATCGGGCAATAAATCCAGAGTGACGACCTGTCATCGCTGGTGCTCCGTCAGTGGTTATTGACACCAGCTTTTCAATAGGGATCTTCTGTTCCGTGAAGTAGTTCTTCACAGCATTGTAAATATCGACTCCCCTTGTTGTAGTTTTCAATGAAAGTAAAGTCAAAAACTCTTCATGCACAGTGAAATCATCAAAAACCATGCGGATGAAAACAGCCAGCTGGGCTGTATCGCTCGCGTCAACAGATTCATCCAGCTGAATAGAAAACCATTTACACCTGTTAATGTCAGTTTCCAACTGTCTTCCCGCATCCACAGCCAGTGCAGACACTCTCCTTGCCATTGTATTTGCACCAAGTTGTACATCAGCAAAAGCAGACAATATTTCTGTCTTACATTTATGGTCCTTGAATAACGTTTCAGCCACCGCGGTCATGGCCTCCTTTACAACACTGCCATCAGTGAAGGCCTTTTTGCGTTTTGTCAGGATGTGCGCCACTTTAAACGAAGCCTCCGTACAAGCAGTAGCCTTCTGTGCCGGTTTGGTAAAAACAGACTGCGGTCGTTGTAGCTGTATTTTCAGGTCCTTTATCTTTTCTTTTCGTAGATTGCTACCAGCGGGAAAGTTCCGTGAGAAGGTGCTGTGGACTGTGGTGAAATGGCGCTCCACATTGCATTTTTTACCGACCGCCACGCTTACTCCACAGATCAAACAAACACACTTGTCCTTTACACTTGTGAAGCAAAAGTCTATTTCCCAATTCTCGTGAAAAAAGTATGTTTTCCGCCTCTTGTTGCATTCAGCGGCCATGGTCGAGCTAATGCCGCGTTCGGTGTTTGCCGCGTTTACATCGGAGGTCGGAGGTCGGAACTGGGAGTGACGTCACATTCGAGGTCGGAAAGTCGGAAAAGATGGACGCGCCTTGTTTACAGATTTAGCAATTACCTCGGGTTAGCCATTGTTAGCAATACCGGTTGATAGCAGCGCTCTGTGTCATATTTTGTGAAAACAAATATCGTAGCAACATATCTTCAGATAGAAGATGAGCGGTACTTTATGTACAGGTGACAAATGAAATTGGCATATTATGAAAATGTGTGTTTAAATCTTATACAGTCTATGGTTTAAATGTAAACTATTTGGCGAGCTACTTTGAAGGGGGCGGCGAGCGACTGGTAGCTCGCGAGCGACGTGTTGGAGACAGCTGGCCTACATTAACCTTAATGTATATGTTTTCAATAATTCTAAAAGGTTTTGCCTGCTTTGCAGTATTTAGACTTATTGGTTAGGAAGGGGGCACATCTTTTATGCTAGTTGCTGACAGTGGAGACTGAGGTTGGAACTGTAATTCTTGTTTCTCACCCCGCAGTGCGAACATTAGCCTATGTCTAATTCAATTTAGGCAGTACTTTGTTGAGTTGAAATGCTTTGTAATACTGCAGCATGACATAAATCTATGAGGGGCTGTTAGGGATATTATTCAGAAATACCGTTCACATACAGATGTGAAACACTCATACACAACTGAAACCAAGTTCATTTACAAACATATGTAACAATCTCTCATCAATCAATCAATCAATCAATCAATCAATCAATCAATCAATCAATCAATCAATCAAGGTTTATTTAAGCCCAGTATCACAAATTTTACATTTGTCTCAGTGGACTTTAGAGGATATGAATACGACACCCTCTGTCCTTGGACCCTCACATCGTACAAGGAAAAACTTCTTATAAAACCCCAGAGTTAGGGGGGAAAATGGCAGAAACCTCGGGGAGATCAACAGAGGAGGGATCCCTCTCCCAGGACGGACAGAAGTGTAGTAGATATCGTGTTTAAATAAAAGAGGTAATACATTTGCAACATCGGTAGTCCAAAATGCGGGAGAATGAATGTGTCTAACTAAGAAGAGGATGGGTCCAGGTGGATGTCAGCAATCCCATGGCAGCCATCAAAGAAGTAGTAAGGTGGGCATCAGGCAGGACCACAGCAACAGGAACGGCCAGACTCTGGATCCAGGGCTCAGGACCGCAGCATTGCCCAGAGCCCTGACTCAGGGTCTCGGCATAGACAGACACCAAAAATAGATTTTGGGGAAGGTGTGTTATGTGGAACATCAGGGTAGACAGGTACAGAGAGAGGGAAGAAAGAAGTAAGGTGTCCCCCGACAATCTAAGCCTATATAGCAGCAAAACTATCAAATCAAATTCTTTCAATCAATTTTTGTTCAAAGTGCAGAATCATCATTAAGCATGGTCCCAATACATTTTACAGTTAATACAGAACATACAGCAATCAATCAATTTATAATAATAAAAATTGAACATATGAAACGCTCTCACACACACATATGAAACGCTCTCACACACACATAGGAAATCCAAACTTATTCACATGAAACGCTCTCATATACACATGTGAAACACACACACACACACAAATGCGATTTCAGTATGTTGTGTGAGAGCGATTTCAGTTGAAACGTAAGGCGTTAAAAAAAAACAGCGAAGAACCGCGAAAACAATATTTTTCGTCTGTCCGTTTGCTTGTTCCATCATGTCTGCTCAGCAGCCTGCACAAAGTGTAACGGAGGCAGCAGTGTTGTTAAATAGTACAGCTTCCCTTAGGAGAGAGAGAGACTGTGCACCCTGATATAATCAACCACAACACTGCTTTGGCACATGGACAGTAATAGGCCGTTGCCCGCCGCAGGACGGGAAGAAGGACGATAGCTGACCATCCAGGATGTCCCCACTTGCAGTTCCAACAGTTGGTTGTGGCCACGTTCGATAGCGTTCTAATAGTCTCCGCTGAGGCCAGGATAATATTTAACAACGCTGCTGCCTCCGTTGGGCTGTGTGCAGGCTGCTGAGCAGACATGATGGAACAAGCAAGACGAAAAATATTGTTTTCGCGGTTCTTCGCTGTTTTTTTTAAAAGCCTTCCGTTTCAACTGAAGTCGCTCTCACACAACATATTGAAATCCCTCTCTCACAAAATACTGAAATCCCTCTCACACAACATACTGAAATCGCATTTCATTTATGTGTATGTGAGAGCGTTTCACATGTGAATAACTTTGGATTTCTTATGTGTGTGTGAGAGCGTTTCATACGTGTAATGAGCGATTTTTACATATGTTTGTAAATGATTTTGGTTTCAGTTGT
The DNA here is from genome assembly GCF_036324505.1 of Eleginops maclovinus. Classification (NCBI taxonomy): domain Eukaryota; kingdom Metazoa; phylum Chordata; class Actinopteri; order Perciformes; family Eleginopidae; genus Eleginops; species Eleginops maclovinus. The sequence goes on from NC_086360.1 coordinate 12,633,298, forward strand.
GTGAGTGTGAGAGTGTTTCACATGTGTATGTGAATGGTATTTCTGAATAATGTCCCTAACGGCCCCTCATATAAATCCACCACTGCTTTTAACAATTAGGTTAAAACAATACTTTAAATGCATGGCAAACATTAACGTTGCTTCAGACACATTAGTTACAAAAACTATTCGAAGAAGCCAAAATGCATAATACCAGTCCACCCTCTGCGGAATGCAGCTTTAATTATAAGTATTGAATGCACCTGTGTTTTATCTACTATGACATGTCGAGATGTCGGCTGTGAAAAACGCCTATTGCCTGCCAACATTGTATCTGGTGCTATAGCATGTATTGTTTTTGTTAGTTTTGAAAAAGATATTGAAAGTGTCCTTAGTAAGTGACGTGTGACAGACAACCTTTATACTCTATATGTTCCAATCTGTTATCTGTCTTGGTGGCCTACATCTTCGCCTTTTCTTCAGACTCACTATCATATTTAGTCCAGAGTTACATAGATGTGACAGATCAGTTGCAAAGCTGTGCCTAATTACCTTTTCGTTATCTGCTTGCTTTTTGTTATAATATGTTTGACCAGGAAAATATTATTCACGCTTTTCTGCTTTGTACAACACCACATTTACATAATCTCACACCAAGACTTTTTGCCTCTACACAGTCCGTGGAAAGGGAACCCTACTCAGTTAAAAGGAAGTATGCATGCTTTTCCTTAGACCTATAGTCTCCACAGTTACTATTATACCTGAACATATCTTGCTTGTGTCAGAAAGAAGCACTACGGCAGTATAATCATTTTTTAGAGCTACTCCAATGACAATATAATTGAGAACATCCATGATAAAATATGAGTACCATCACCTTTTCAGAATTGTTACATTGACTATTGAAGTTTCTGTAATGGTGATATCCCTATCCAATATAACTCATTAGTGTTCAACCTATCATGTTAGAGGTTATGCTGCTTTCTTTTTTTTAAGCAAATAACTTCTTAAGGGAATTTCCTAATTTAAGACGATATCAAAAACGAAGCAGATAACTCAAACATAATCAGTCACAGCTTTGCAACTGATCTGTCAACTCTCTGTGACTGTGGAGTAACGATGATGACATTGAACTGTAATCACTTCCATTTGCTAGCAGCTGCGACAGCATGTGTCTGGTAATGTTTTCACATTGTGAGCCTGTGTGTGTGTTATTATGGCAGAATGTGCTCCTAGAGATACCTGCTGTAGCAGCAACTACCATAGAGGCAGTTTTGAACACTTAGCCAGGTGTCCTTTTGTCTGTGGACAAGTTTTGTCAAAGTGAAAGCTTCACAACTGTGTAATTCGCAGTTACGAAACTTTATTGTGTGTGTCTTCAATCAGACTAACACTTGTGTGTAGTTGAGATCGAAATGAAGGCACAGTTCAAGGTGTTAGTGGAAATGGTTTTTTGGGAACCCAACTTTTATAACCTTGGTTTGGTTCCGGTGTTTTTGCTGGTGTGATCTTATCGTAAAATGATCTCTAATTAATTTTGTGTGTGGAAGCTTGTACAGGCTGGCCGATTTGGGAAAATATCCAACAGGGATTTTTTGCAATTGCAATATGATTAAAGATGTTGGAATTATGAATCATTTTTGTATCACTACCTGATTGATATTTATTTCTATGGATGGATGGATGGATGGATGGATGGAAAAAAAGGGTATTGCCTTTTATGATATTGCTATTTCTGCAATTTGGAAAACTTTTGCGATTTCAATAACATTTGGATTCATTGTTGGTGTTATTAAATTGTCGCCAATGGTGGCTGAGTGTGTGTGTCCTTGTAGGACAATGTGATCTTAACTTGTCTTTATCAATGGCTTTGTCGGATAAACCAGAGGATTACCAATAAGCTGCACAGCACCACTCTGATAACACCACAGGAACAGAAAACACATTTGTAATGAATTATTTATGGACTAATAATAAATCTTGGCTTGAGAACACTGCTGTTCTGTAGATGTCGAGCCCAGGCCTCACAGAGCTCATCTGAGATCTGGGAGTTTCCCCCTCCCATAGTATACGTCAACCAAAGTTATATTATTATACCATGGAACTTCCTGTCCCATGAATCTGCATCTAGCTGAGAGAAATTGAAGAAAAAAAAACCACTGATAATGTGGCAGAATTGTATAATAGTACCAGACTATTGTGTATCGAACAATTTTCTCACATTACTGGATTTGTCTGAACTCAGTCTTTTTGATAGCATTATCTGCTTCACTAAACTTTGAAAGAGAACTCATTAGCCTATGTGTCTAGGACCCAACTGTCTGTGCTTTAGGGGCCATGAGTACTTCTGGGGATGAAATACTTTCGAATAGGGCCAACTAAACATTCAAAGTGAAAGCTAACCTCTGTCTCATTTTCATTTTGGAACAATTGTTGTCTACTCAACGTTTGGCCTTGCTTTATTCACATGTTTTCAGTGTAGATTTTAATGCACTTTGATGACATGATATGAATTGAACAATAATATTAGCTATTGTACAAGTTGGTTAGAATTAGTAAAGCTTGTCTATTTAAGCATTTTTTTGTGCATGATGCAAAATATAAATATCAAATGTATTATTTGAAAAATACTCATTACATTTCTAAGTTGAAAGTAGTGTTAGATATACAAAACAGTTAGGAGAAAATCCATAGTGATATTCATTCATATTCAATTTAGAAAAACTTGACGTCCACATTCAACAAGTTATAGTCTTGATGTTAAATTTTACAATGCAGGCCAAATGTAGTTGAAGCTGTTTTCAATCATTTTCTGATATAAATACTTCAACCCTCAACACTGTCATTAATGTGACCGCTTAATAAGGCATTCTGTGTATGTTTTATCAGATGCCGTACAGTCATAAATAATGAAATTGTCATTACAAACCTAAATCAAATGATGAAGCTGTACCTAGTAGCACATGCTCCCAGAGCTCTGCTGTAAGTGATCTTGTGAAGATGAGTCAGTGTCCGCTCTGTCAGGCAGAATTATTAAATACATGACAAAAGAATATGGGTTAAGTAGTATGTCATTTTGTCATATGAGCTCTAGATTATATCTGGAGATAAGATCTAGACATTAACTCAGTTTCCCTTTTTCACAAGCATCATTGTGCAGGAGGTTTTCCGTGTCTGAAGCATTCTCACCCTCTGGAAATACCCGTTTGATTTAGGTGAGGAGTTGCCCCTGGGTAGAGAATGCAGGAGTCAATAAATGCAACACATTTCACCGCCAGCCATTACCCGGTTTGTCATTCGGTCATAAATCTGGTCTTTTGATGTTTCTTGAATTGATCTGATGGTTTCGCCCTTGGCCCTGACACACAAATAGTCCAGAATCTCATTGTCTCTCCAGTGCCTTTGTGTAAATGATCCTTTTGTCTTTGTCCTCAGGTGCTTGTTTTCTTCCGGATTTACGACAGCCGCAACAGTAACGTCATCAACCGCCCGCTGCTCGCTGTGAATGCTCCGGAGAATTAGCTGCTCTGTCCACACATGGGCTCAATTGGACATCACACAGATTCATCAAAAGAAACCTGGAAAGGTAAATTATGTTTGATGTCTGGTCTGAATCAATTGGGACATTTGCATTCTTTCGTACTGTTCTACCAGGCAATGTGGAAGAAGAAGCTGTGTACGAAAAGCATAGCATAGCACTACTTTCGTCTTTGGACAGTATTTCAGGAATGCATAAATACTCAGAGGTCAAGCTTAAAACAGATGGTGTCTCTTTGGACACAACCTCAACCATCAGAGTACCAACAAGCTGACTGTAATTGATAGTGGGTTGAGGGAAGATATAACAAGTGTGGTCCAAATGACATTAAATATTAATCCATATACTACTTAAATTGTGTGTATTACCATAAAGAGGAGATTGTTTCTCACAAATTTGAGATATCACAGCGTCCAGTGTATACATACTCTACAAATATTTGGAGTATTAACAAACCAGATTATTAGTCGAACAAAAAGAAAAACAATAACAGGAAGGGTTTCTCAACCACGCATTTCCTATTTATATATACAAAGTTGTTAATAGTGTGTGTTGTGTTGACCATAAGGCTGGAGTTTATGGTCTTAAAGAACATTTAATTACCTTGTTAATAGCAATACGTTGATGGGAATTCCCAGCTGACCCAAGATAGTGTTGCTACCTCAAACATCTTATTGACATCAAAGATGCCTTTAGCAAGCTTTGGAAGTGTAAAATTGATAGTTTCATGGACGAACAGATAATGTCTGTATTTTAATGCACAATGCAACAGCAACTTTTCCCAGAGGGAAAAACCAGACCTGTAACTAGTGACAAGTCAACAACACATTCTCTATAACTGATCAACAGAATATGTATCTTGTAGTTTTAGCAGCTCCATCACTTTCCTCACAACACGAGTCCCCTTTGAATGATAAAAAAAATATCAAAAGCAGAATTTCTTCATTATTTACTGTTAGTAACCATATCAAAAACACTTTGCAGGTACAATGTTCCAGTTCAAAATGTCAAATAATAAAATTCCTAAAACATTTTACATTCAATAAATAAGTCATTTGGCATGGCCATTGGCATTCCTTATTCATCTGTTAGGTTGGCAATAGTTTACATAGTTCAGGCTAAGAGGTCCTTAAGATGATTTAGAGGTGATAAAAACTCAAATAATTTAAACTAACCTAGACTGCATTGCTTTGAATTATATTCCAAAAAGAGAAATTGAAACCCCAACCAAATGTTTTTGAGCTCTTGACAGGATCAGGAAAATCATGTCATTTCACCCTTTGATGGAGAGCAGAGGAGGAACACATGTGTGTGTGTCTGGCTAATGAGCTAATTCACATTACAAGTGTTTTAGTGTTTGGAGGAGTCTGTAGCAACATGGCTGAAAAACAGTGTACGTCAAAGTAGATCGAAAAGAGCTTGTTCACTGCCATCAAATGAGCTCTTGAGTCAAAGGTGTTGTCTCTCTCCCATCACAGTTCATCCCTCTCCTCTCTCATTTGCCTTCACTCGCTGCAACGATTTCTTCCCTATTACCTCTGATTTGGCTTCTCTGGTTCTGAATACCTAATCATGTTGAAGATGCCACACTTTCCTTCCTTGGTTGGTCTGACACTTATTCCTAGCTGAGAGGGCGGCAATGTGCCAAATACAGCTCACACAGGCGGAAATTGTTTACAGTCATAAGTACAGACATACAAGTAACAAAACACCCTTTTTTATTGACATGGTTTGTATTGTATTTTCTTTTCGATATTCCACGCTTTTACTTAGATTTGCTTCTCTGTCTTCATTCATAGATTTCAGAGCACAGGTAATGCTTTGATGGTGTTAACTAAGAAGCTGTGTGTGTGTGTGTGTGTGTGTGTGTGTGTGTGTGTGTGTGTGTGTGTGTGTGTGTGTGTGTGTGTGTGTGTGTGTGTGTGTGTGTGTGTGTGTGTGTGTGTGTGTGTGTGTGTGTGTGTGTGTGTGTGTGTGTGTGTGTGTGTGTGTGTGTGTGTGTGTGTGTGTGTGTGTGTGCATGCTTTGTTAGCCCCACCAGTGGATGTACTGAGGCTCTGCTGCCCCTGGCGTGGTTTTGAAAGCCCTGGTTGGGGGGTCCACAGCTGTTCTATGTAAAATGTGAGGGACAATATAACAGTATACGGTCATCACTATGACAAGTATTTTTTCAGTACATTTTGACAAGTCACTATGACAAGTATTTTTTCAGTACATTTTGAGTACCGTATTTTCCGGACTACAAGGCGCACCTGAATATTAGCCGCACAAGCTCAAATTAGGGAAAAATCCTGTTTTGTTCATACATTAGCCGCACCGGACTAAAAGCCGCAGGTGTTTTAATGTTTAATTACCACATGTAAGAGAATATGCATATATCTTTCTTAGTGTGAATTTGCGGAAGTTTGTTATTTTTTCCACGTAGTCGGGAGGGAGTTGCTGACACACAGTCGTCCGCGCCCTGATGGACAGTCCTTTTCGTTTCATAAATCTGTGACACCAGGATGGTCCACCTCTGAAATTTTCTATCTTCATTTCGGTGGCGACTGTTTTGGCTTTCAGTCGGATCTGCACAGTTGAAACACCTCGCCCGTTTGCTCTCTGTGTTCACCCAGTCTTCAATAAAATGATTACCTCTGAAAGCTTTTTTCGTCTTTTTGGACTGAGCCAGTTCTTCACGCTGGCGTCTCCAACATCTCACCATTGATTTGTTTATACCAAGGGTAAGTGCAGCAGCTCTATTTCCCTCGTTGAGAGCCAAATCGACTGCCTTTAATTTAAAAGCTGCATCATATGCATTTCTTTTGTTTGCCATAATGAGGGTTTGTGGATGAAAGCTTCCTTTGCTCCTGTAATACTCGTCTTGCTCTTGCTAATCTAGTCTCTTTTTCGCGCTAATTCGTACGGCACTACTTTGCCTGGCGGACGGACATGTGACCAACATACCACTCTTTTCCCCGGTGACTGTGTGTCTGATCACATGCCCTTCCGCCAGACAAAGTAGTGCCGTACAACAGCGGAACAAACCAAAACAAAACCTCTTACGATATCACAAAAATCATGAAAAATCCATAGAAAAGCCGCACCGGACTATAAGACGCAGGGTTCAAAGCTTGTGCAAAAAGTAGCGGCTTATAGTCCGGAAATTATGGTATGGTCTAGTGAGATTTTGTATGTGAAAATATAGAAATGAGAGATGAGGTTAGGGTTAACCCTTGTATGTTTATATTGACCCACATTTCAACTTTGAAGTAAACAAAACTTCCTGTTTGTCTTCACGCTACTCGCTTCCTGTGAGTGAGAGAAACACGGCGCAGAGAACAGTCAGTGACACAACTCGTAAAGCGAGGTCTGGAAAAATATTCAAATGAAATGTTTTTATTTTTTCATACTTTTGACCGAATTGGGTAACTGGCTGATTGTATTTATGAGCCTGACATTAGTTGGTGGCAGTGTCCCAACTTAGTTGTGCTGCTTATGACACTGATCATTTGACTTGAGAACTTTGTATCACCTTCATTATCTTACTGGTCTCTCTATGTTTGGTCTACCTGTCTAAACACAACTGAACTCAAAGCTGTGTACAGTGTTTATGAAAACAGCCCTAGTTTTATGGTGTTCTTTTTCAAGCCAACTGGGATATAGCCTATTTGATTTTCATGTGGTTCTTTGAAGTGCTGTGCCTTGTGAGTGTCTTGTGTCAAGGGAACCGGAGCAGTAATTCATGGTATCTGGTGGGCAATGATTGCATCTGTCTCCCTCTACACAAGTGCTCTTCAGGGAAGTGTGTTAGTCAGTTCATGCATGTTCATGTGGATGAGTTGTTTGTTAGCGGAAAGTGTTTTCAAAAGTAGTATTCATCTTGGCAATAAGTGTCGTAGTGTCCATGCATGTTTTATTTCTCCATTGTTTTTAATTTATAATTGATAAATGTACTTTTATAGTGGTGTTTATATAGGCTGTCATACTAAACTAACTGTTGTGAATCAGGTACAGGCACTGCCCCCATCACAACTTATTTATAACTAATTAACCTTTCGGGAGCACCTACTTGTGTTAACAAGCAGGTTAACAAAGCAACTTTTATCTTTCTTCTCAATAAAGCATCACAAGAAAATACAAAATGATTGTCAAAACCTCATAAAGCAATATATTCTGGTTAGAGAATAAAGATTAGAGCCCATATATGGCAAACAATTACTTGATTCAGATTCTGAAATCCGTATTCAAAAGTATCGGTATCAGTTCCGGTTAGTGACTGTGGTTTTTAGTAACTTTTCTTTTTATTCCCAATAATTCCATCAGCAACATTGCAGGCAATTACATAAATATATCCACTAAAATTAAGCCTTAACCCAAGAATTTGGGCCATCAGTTTTAAGGATCACTTTAAAAATCTTAAGTTTCATCCCTGGCTCTGGTCTAGACTAGATGTTGGTAAACCCTTAGTCAAAGAGCTGATTGTACCTCTGCGCTGATTGTTTTGCACCACAGTCAAGTGACACAGCCCCCCCAACCTCTCTCTCCTCTTCCTGAGGTGTCAGAGACTACATAACCACAGGAACAGGCTCAAGGGAGACTCTCTTAATTATTTTCTTCTCTTTTCACTTTTGCCCTATTTCTTATTTGTGTTTATCTCCTCAAGCGTAAGCTCTCACACAGAGGTGCTATTATCTCTTTTAGCTGCTCATCGTGTCACACTTATGCAACCAGGAGACAGATGGTGGGCATCTTTGGTCTTGTGTGTGCAAATGTATCGTTAAGTATCTTTTTATCTTCACCCCCCCCAAATCACCACATCCACCACGTGCCATGATCTACCCCCTCCGTCCCGCAGAACTTGTAAACAACTATTCATCTTAAATGGTGGTATTGCTAAAAAGTAGTGCTTTCAACCGATAAAAAAGTTAGTGCAAAACAAGCAGCTTGTGCCAATTCACTGCCATGCAAATCATGGGTTAAGATCCTCTGGAATTAGGGGTGGAAGTTGGTCAAACTTGCTAATGTGGTTAATTTGGGTGACATTTTAAAACTGAATTTAATTATGAGCGGGAACACATTAACATTGACAGATATAGTACAAAAACATATTTTAAGGACCTAAAACATTGCCCTCTGCTGCTTATTTTATTGGGTCATGTGTAAGGGTTAGTATGAGGAACAACAACACAAACTCGCATGAAAGCTGCAAGCAGTGATGAATGGGTCCTGGTACTTTCATGCGCGCCTCGGGAACAGAAGGAATGCTTGTAGACGATAGGGGCATTGTACATTTGTTCTGCCATTTGAGAAGCTGGAAATGAAATGTTAGGTATCATGTACAACTGACTCTGTCCACTATGGTGTACTAGAGAACACACCCTCAACAAACTTGTTGCTGTAAATCAAGTGTAGACGACACCATTTTTTTCATGTAAATCGGACTCTTTTCTTGCTGTAACAAATGCATATCTCCCCCTCCGTGGGACCAATACACGTACTCTGATTCTGATTATGTTTGTCACGCAAGGCTAAAATCCCCAATTGTGGATAGATGGAAAGGTGGACCCCTAGATGTATCGATAGATGGCTAGGTAACAGATAGAGAATTAAAGGAAACGTGGATTTTCAATGTTATCTTGCAAAAAACACAATAACATGTTCAAGTATATTTCCTAAGAAGTTACAGTTCCAAATATACTGCTAACAAACGCCGGAAAGTATGTCTGTTTTGTTTTTGTTACAACAAATTCCTGTTTTATGGCGAATTGCTTAAAAGACCTATATTTTAATTTTCAAGTTAAATATAATTCAGAAGAAACAATGGCTCACTGCCCACTTGCTACACCTCTAATTTAGCACAAAAAGAAAATACTAGAAAACATGTCTGATTCAGAAGGTCTTAAAGTGAAGTGGGTTGGGGTGGTTGATTAACGCATGTTTCTGGGTTATAAAGAAGCCTGCCACTCCACCAGCGCTTTCTGTGGAAAGCCCCTGGAATGCATAAAATATGTTTTTTGGCAACACAAGTCATGATTCTCATTTTTATCAATAACTGCATCCATAATTGTCATAGAGTTGGTTACATAAGCATAGCATTCTCCTCATTGTCATCAACAGCTTAGGAGTATGGAGACCCTTCAGTACTCATGAGAGTGTATTTTATACAAGCAAAATCTGTAGTGCGTCAAGGACTCGCTGACGTCAATTCACTTCCACACTGTGGCCTTTGTGTACCTTAGTCCTTTGTGGGGCTTTGTTTGTGCATTGTTTTGCCACTTCACTTTATAGTGCCTACGGTAGCATCACATCTGCGTGATGTGGAGAGGCTTGTGGAGTGTTTATCTGTTTCAATATCCCTGCAGGAGTCTGCTTTTTCATAGTGCATGAGGGGCTTCATACCTCTACTAAATTAACACTCGAGTGGTGTTTTTATAATTTTTCTCATTCTAACTTGCTGTGTGCATTTTCAATTCCACTGACCTCTTCTTACACCACTCTTTCTATTCATCAATTTGTTGCCTGTTCTTCTCACTCTCTCTGTTTCTCTTTGTGTGAAAGTCATCTCAACCTCTCCCCTTCTAACACTATGCCGGCCACTTTGGAGCTAGAGTGCATTTACTGGGATGTTTACGCGTATCACTGATACATTGTTTGGCTTGATTTCGGAGAGCAGGCTTGCTATTATAATGGTTTATTCAATTTTGAAGCTGGGGGAAGCAAACTTGCCATATATTTCTGGTGATTAAAAAGGATTCCCATGGGCCAGCCTTTCATTTGTACAGTTTTCACAAATCTCTCGGTCGATCAGGTCTTCTATGTTCTTTTTAACTTGCACTAATGCATTATTATGCAAAAGGAAATGTCCTCCTTTTCTTAGTTTTTGTCATATCTACATGTCCTAATTAGTATTATTGAGTACACATGATGGGTTTTCTTCACATGCTCAGTTTCTATTGCGCTTTGAACAGGTGTAAAGGTGCACTGATGTATTCTTTTCTGAAATGATCCAAATACCATTGATCAGCTGCACCGAACATGTTACTGCCGGAGAAAGACATGAATGCCAAATTACAAACTCCTCTGATACTGTGAAATTCACACATAATAAAGTGATATGTCAGTTGAGGGCATGCGTCTTTTTAATAATGTTTAACTTTAGTTGTAGCTAAGTTAATGTATACTGACATATTGGGAAATCTGCCTCATTAATCTCAATCATCCACTATCACACTTGTTATATCCAGTAAATCAGAAATGTGATTAAACAAATGCTTTCAGAACATAAGCACATGTTCCAGTTATTTTTTGTTTACATTCTTTCACAGACTATCTTCCACCAAAGCACTATTTGCTGACCTCTCTTTGCCATGTTATTTTTTTGGGGCCATTTTTGCTGAATTCCCATGACATTAATAAGCTGCTCCACTGGAGTCGTGTGTGTGTGTGTGTGTGTGTGTGTGTGTGTGTGTGTGTGTGTGTGTGTGTGTGTGTGTGTGTGTGTGTGTGTGTGTGTGTGTGTGTGTGTGTGTGTGTGTGTGTGTGTGTGTGTGTGTGTGTGTGTGTGTGTGTGTGTGTGTGTGTGTGTGTGTGTGTGTGTGTGTGTGTGTGTGTGTGTGTGTGTGTGTGTGTGTGTGTGTGTGTGTGTGTGTGTGTGTGTGTGTGTGTGTGTGTGTGTGTGTGTGTGTGTGCGTGCGTGCGTGCTAGTGAGAGTTCACTAATGGCATTGTGTTAAGTGTCATGTCCAACCCCAAACACTGTTTTTTGTCTGTAAGGGTCCACCGTTGCCTTTCCAGTCTAGTGTTCTGCTTTCCTCTAATGAAGCCACTGAGGGCGAAAGGGTTACTTTCCCATCACTAAAACAAGCAAACCTTAAATGTAGTGATACAGATAATGTACAGAAAAAATACATGTGAAACCATATGCATTTCAAATGAGGTTTTGATAAGTGATAAACAAAGTATTAACATAGATCCTATAATATTAATTTTAAAACAACTATTTCTTAGATAGCTACGACAGACTCTAAGCCGACCAGTGCGCATCTGCCCTTATTCATATGATATTCGAAAAGTATATTGTATTATAAGAGTATGATAGGCTATTTATTACACTTTTTATATTAATCTATGCCAATGCTGCCAATAATGATCTTTTAACTTAGTTAAGGTTCTGTCAAAGGATCATGTAGGATAACCATTGATTATCAGTGCCTGTTCTACCTTGTCCTGAGTAAGTGATAAGGTTGGAACGTATTTTTAATTATTATGAGCGAGTTACTCTGGTAAATAAATCATGGATACAAGTCTGATACTGACTCAAAGTGCTGGATTGGGTATTATTGACTGAACTGATATCAAAATGCCATTACTTTAATTAATGCATTAGTAACGCAATTTTTATTTCAACCCTGATGTTGTCTTTCACATAAGAGAATGAGCCCAGTTTCACAGTGAGGATTTACAGCTAAATGAGTCACTGTTATTGGATTTGTATTCTTCACCTGCCAATAGCCAAAGCCTGGGTATCTGGACTGAAAGAGATTGAACGACGCATCCCTAGATATAAACAGCAGGTTTTAGCTTCATGACAGGATGTCTTTGCTCGGCCAATGGGTCAGGATGCTTCCTGGTTGGCTCCCTGTACAGTTATTGAGGGCAGGTCCAACTGGAATCGAACCCAGAAAACACCGGAGAGATACTTTCTGGCCTATAAACACCATGGGATCCCAAAGGAATTGGCATGAACAGGTGGATGGATGGTTGGACAGTCCATTTGTTCAGGAGCCAGGGCTGGAAGGTCCAGAATGTTTAACATTATCTTCATAGATCAAGAAGCAGCAGAAACAGAAAAGGAACGAGCAATGCCAGGGCAGGCTTTTGCTTGTCTTCATGCTTTTGAGTCCAATCAATATGCTTTTTTAAAAATATGATTTATTTTCAGATAAATTTAATTTCAATTTGGCGATGGAAAGTCACAACCTGCAAGTAAACTTTACTACCTGTGGATTTGTTATGTGTGTAACAAACAATGTAGCTACTGCAAGGGGTTTAAGTGCCGAGTTTCTGTCACCAGTTGTCACCGGTACTTTCAGAGCGTTTCAAACAGAGGGTGAAATAAAGTGATGTAGCACAGGCAGTGTGAGGAAAGAATAAAGCATTTTTGAACATTAAAGCATGTTAACATGACACAGTAGAAACACAACTGTCAAAACCTGAAAATGAAAAAACAACAAAACGAGTGGACAAAAGTAACAAGGTCAGATACTGCACTAAATAATTTCATGATTATGAACATGATGGTAATGTTTTGCTACTTCCTTTACAGTCAGAGTTGCACAGTCAGGTAATTTGAATCGAAATAAAGCAGAAAACCCACAAAGACTTGAAGAATGCCACGCGGCTTACAAGTCAGATATTAAAACTATAGGACCGTTTTAATATTACTGCAGGGGGCCTGTAGTGGTTTCCATTATATTGTAAGACATTCCTTTCATATATTGTCCACCCCCATTTCAATGTGTCACCGGGACTTATTCCTTACAGTTTAATTTTGCTGTCGAAGGAGCACTGGAGAACTTTTTCAGAATGAGTCTCGTGTCACACATTTGGAGCAGGTACAATACTCATTTACAAGCAATATGAGCTTGTGCTGATTCATGGGGTACTAAAACATCATAATCAAATAAAGTCAAGACGTCGTCCTGAATCTTACAGCCTATCCGAATCCTATTAAATCACAAAAACAATTTGTCACGTTAACAACCACGTGTTTTTGAGATTGAGTCATCAACTTTGTCTTATTTATAAATTATAACCTGGCGCTTGTCGTCATTTCATTTGACACAAATGACTTTTAAATCACCCCTTTTCAGCCTCTCAGCCTGAATTATTACAATTACTAAGATTAGTTAAGTAAACAGAAGGGAAAGCGTAAACAAGATTGCTGCAAAGCTATTAATGCTTCAGTGGGTCCGCAACAAGATTTGCTTTGCTATTGGGCAATGCAAGCCAGAGAGTCAGCAGTGGAGCCAAACATGATTTACAGTATGAGCGTGAACTCTTTAACAGTCCAGTTGTGTGTGTGTCTCACTCACTCACTCACTCACTCACTCACTCACTCACTCACTCACTCACTCACTCACTCACTCACTCACTCACTCACTCACTCACTCACTCACTCACTCACTCACACACACACACACACACACACACACACACAAAAGAAAATAACTTTTACAGCACAGCAAGGTTTGAGATGTTGTCCCTCCATAGAGCGAGTGTGCTGAAGAGGCAGAAATTGTGCCCGCTGTAGAAAACCCTCCAGTAAGATATCGTTTTTGAAATGACTTGCTGTTGTCTTTTCTTTCTCGTTCTCTTTTCCCCTTATACTGCAGTGATTAAATTGGCTGAGAAATGTAATATCAGAAGTTTTAGTTAATTTGATTCTTTTGAGACAGAGGCTTTGGGCGAAACTTACTTTCTTTCAAATAGTAAATTGATGATTGTTTTTGGCATTTTTCATCCCAGTTATTTTGTTAAGCTTTAATGGAGGAGGCTTGGTATGAACAGGCCAAGGTAGCATATGTCGTGTTTGTGTTACATCCTTCTGCAAGTGTTTTTCTGCGTTTAGCAGTTATTATGTCCAAGTCTTTTGAGGGCAACTTATCCATCATATGCTTACGGTATTCTCTCTGTTGCTTTATCTTCTTTTTGTTATTAGATTTCCATGAAATTGATATTCAAGGTGCTATTAAATATGCATGAGCAATTCTCAGGTGAAGGAGTAGTTTAATTTAACTATAATTTCAGGAGAATTCCTTCTTTTTCTACACAGAAACAAGTGTGACAGAGCGGTTGTTTGTATAGGATGAGGGCTGCAAGAAGTGAATGGGCAATGTTTCTCAGATAAAGGTGCAGAGGAGGGAAACTGACCCAGCACAGATCTAGCAAAGAGAAAAAAGGACGAGGAGAGAATAGGCCAGGACAGACAGTGAGGAGGGAAGTAAATCAGACCTTGAGAGGACCCGGGAAATTGCACAGCCTCAGAGAGCAGGGATGGAGGGATGGTGATTGATAGAGGAATGACTAGTCTGTTGTTTATCACTGGAGTTAAGATGGTGTTAAGTAGCCTTATGCTGCGGTGAGAGAGAAGTATGAGACAGGCAGAGGAGAGATGGAGAGTGTGGATGAGAGGGAAAATAATTATGGGGAGTTGGAGGTTGGCAGCTTAGGGGTTTAAAGTGAGAGGCACATGCTTAACAGAATATTGACAATATGAAGTCGTAAGGCAGAGATACGGTTAGAGGGATATTACTGGACACAAAGAATGATATCTGAGGTGTTTTCATAGTATATTGTTCTATTGTAGAAATGTATTTAGCCACTGATTAAATCCCTTAATAATTTAACCTTTATCCCAGTTTTTCTGATATATTCAGTCATGTACAGCAGTCAGTTGTGACCGCCACACTGATCTTGTCCACATTATGTACTTATTTTTCATATTGCAAACAATCATTTTGTCTGTACTATGTTGTAACCGGGAGCAGTATATATTTTTATCCCTTGGTGGATAGCGGAAGAAGCTTATTTTTCTTTTCCCGTGTGGGACCTCTTTGGAGATTTATTATATAATGTACTGCACTTCCTTCTGTGATTACGATAAAGACAACGTGAGAAATGGGCCTATATATGAAATATTGCTTCCAGCAGGCATGCTTGTTTCTCCTTGCAACCACAGATAAAAAACATTTTGTGGCGGTAAACAAGTTTATCTTTTTCAAGTCAATCTCTGGTATGGATTTATGTCTGATGGAAATCTGCCTACTCGGAGTCTGACCATTAAATGTATCCTATAGTTTTCTATAGGTGGGCTGTAGAGCTGCTCAAGCAAGGACTGTACATTTTGCAAGATCCTTCTCCAAAGTTTGAATAGTGCTCTTAAAAGTTTTCTACTGTGCCTATTCAAACTCTTCATCTCAGGTGGACTAAACCTTAAACTAATCTTCACTGGATGATTGTCTTTACTACTTATGCTCATACAGTGATGAGTGCATTTCAGGAAGAGACACCCCTACAGAAAACATCCTGAAAAGTCATATTACAAGGGAGTGAGCTACAGTAAAAAGATAGAAGACCTAAGAGAAGTCCCTGAGTCAGTTCTTTGTTTCAGGCTTTCCTCAGGCCTAAATGAACACTTATGCGCTGTAATCTAAGTCTGCCTGTTCCCGGGTTTTTCCTCCTCCCCCCCTCACTCTGTTGAGCCTGTTAAATTTTTGCAGACTTTGCTTTTGTAAGTCTGAACCCATCTTTCTTTATCTGTTGACTCTATCACACATTCTTTGCAAAAAAACGAGTGAGCTGTACATTGTGTAAAAAAAAAGACGTGCCGTTTTAGGTCGTCTCGGTCAGTAACTGCAGATAAATCTAGTCTCAACAACAAGTGTCAGAAATCTAATGGAATTGGTCCTGTGATCCATTTCCAACCCTCTGAGAGGCTCAAGCCTTGTGATCGTAGTGATAACATCTCACTCCGTCTCCACAGAATACCAATGTCAGACTTACCCTTGTCTCTGACTGCAGGAATTCTACACGGATTAATTTGAGTCAAACGACTTGCTGTTTCTCTGAGAAAAATTACAAGTTAGGCAAGAAATATGGTGCAGTTTGAGAGACAGGAAGTGAAAGGAAACGACAAAGTCCTGAAATGTATCTGAAAATCCCAAAGGTTTTTCCTCTTTGCAAATTTGCTAATGAAACAGGTGTTCCCTTTATCCTGCTGATATGAGAGCAGGAAAACGTGTTCACTCCTGCCTCATTTACATTCGTATGAAACAAAGGTTTGGAATGGTAGCAAGCCTTTTCAGTACATTTACAGCAATTTGTCTTGTGACGATGTGGTTTCCTTGTCTAACGTCGTGCTGATTAAATCTCCTTTGACCCGCTGACAGCGAGAATTCCACTTCTGGCTGATCATGAATGAATGGTCAAATAAAAATAAAAAGTTATCATTACAACATGCAGGTATAACTGGCATAAAAGGATCAGTCAAACTGCCTTTGGTGGGGGCTGATTGATTCAAGCGCCGCGGTGTAGGGGTTTTTCTGTGTGTGAGTGCAGAGAAATCCTCCATCATATGGAGCAGAACACTCACAGCGGGAGGCCTGCTAATTTATCATGTCAGTATGCACTCATGAGGGTTTGAACACCTTGTAGGAATTGTTTGATCGAAGGGAGCAGTTTAGAGCATAGCGAGGAAGCAAGAACTTTCCTGAGTGTGTTTTAAAGAAGAAACAGTGAGTTATAAACATGGATATCAAAATAAAAACTTGTTAAATAGGCAATTATGATGCAGCTAATGACAAGACAGCTCACGGTTGTTGGTTGTCATAATAATGCAACCCTCATTCTAGCTGGTTTCTGTTCACTGTCAAAGCAAGCAACAGAAATATTTGTCACTCTGATTAGAGCTCTTGAAATGTTGATACATGGCATACCTCAACACTCAACAACTGAGTCTGAGCCGACCAAAAATAAGGTCAGGCATACAGCTCCACAAACAGTCTGTGGATGCTTTTAAGTCATGGATAAACATCATTATCAAACTTTGAAATGTACTTTTTACTTTTTTGAAACGTGCTACTAGTTGCATTTACTGCAGCAGGCTCACATGTACCGACCAAATGCTTGCATCTTTATTTGTCATTACATGCCCATTATGTCGGGTAATGTTACTTAGCTAATGAGCCAGATATGGACCATCTCAGCTCAAGCCTACTTTAACTACCACCAATTCTCTGCAGGGAATTTCCAGTTTCCAGCCATAACAAACATTTTACTGTAGACTGACAAAATAATTTTCCCAGATCTTTTGAATAAAACTTTGTCTTACAAATAATTTAAAGAGATTATTTGAGTAAATAAGGTTCTGTACTACACATTCATGTAACTACTACATGTTGACAATAGGTTGGTTTCACGTGACGTCACACTGCTGCATCGCGAGAGCGCGAAATTCAAATGGAGGGCAGGAATTGAAGTAGCTTCTGAGGATCTGCCGTCCAAAAAAATGCTAATGTTTTGTGTAGTTAACGGCGGCTCCAATCGTTCTAGCCGAGAAAAGGAAAAGGTGTTTTATAGAGTACCAAAGATTGTCGATGCCAAAGGGGAGAAATGTAAAAAGCTCTCAGAACTACGCCGTAAAAAGTGGATTTTAAACCTACGTCTGCGGTCGGGAGGAGCAGAGTCTGCTAATGCCGTGTCTGCAGCGACCACTTCGTCAGAGGTATGTTAGCTAGCTTACTTGGTTTTTGTGGCTGTGTTTATATAGCATTTGGTTGTCGTCAAATGCTCTGTTACTTAGTAATGATTATTAAGTTGCCGGTAGTCTAATAGGGACTTCATTGGGACTTTTTAGGCTGCCCTAGCGCTTTGAGTGACGTTGAGTCGGTAGACTGGGCTACGACGGTCAAACTCGGTTACCAAAAAACTAAGTCCAAATCAGAGGCATCTCTTCAACGAAAGCAGAGGATGAAGCTATAGGAACACCAACAGAGACAGTCGGAATGTGCTGAGGCTATGTTGGATCTCCAACAGACTGCTGAGAGCCCGGATATGAGCCCGGATCTGAAGCAGACAGCCGAGAGCGACGAACCGAAGCAGCCAGCTGACAACCACAATCAGAGGGCATCAGTGGGAATGGGACATTAAATGATCAAGGTCAATTATTGTACTAAGATGTGTAACCAGCATTATTATTAGATATTACAAATGTGATCGTCAGAAAATCTATGCAAACCTCAAATTCGGTTTTCAAGCACATACGCGTACAATCGCTGTAGTACAGATGGATGAGAGAGAACGATCAAAGGCTTGTCTTACACAATGGATGTTTTCCTCAGATGTTCTTGGTTGTCCCCTCCTCCCTTCATCCAACACTGTCCCTGTCTCCATAAATGTCCTGTTGCCACGCACAAACTGACAGACGTCATGGCGGATGTCTTCCAACAAACACTCACCCTGGCGAAGACCAAACGATAATCATCGTGGAGCCGTTTGGTACCGAGGCTGTGGACCCAACTGCTGACAAAAAAGTGATATGCCTCCAGACTTTTATAGACTTTCATCTGCAGTTTGGTGTAGTAGGATGTCTGAAGGACCAGATACTTTGGGATATCAACAGCCTCGATTGTCGGCAAATCTTTAGGTTCTGTCGAAAACTCACTCATTTTCATGAGATATGGGTCAGGTCCAACAGATATGTTAATTAATTGCTTGTATCTTTGTCTTGAAACTGGATCTAAATCCGTACAATACGGACTCTCTGCAATGGTTTCCTCCATAGACGTATTCTCCATTTTTACTTCCTGCCCTCAAATCGCGCCACCTTCGCGCGTGATCATAATCACGTGACTGAAACCCAGCTATTGTCTGTCCCCTGTCCTTTCTGTGTATTTAAGTTTTACAATTTAAAACCCCGTTATAGAGACTTGGCGTGTGTCAGCAGCGTTGTCCTGGCACATACTGTGCTGCTGTCCTGCTACAGTTAGTGTGTGGATTTAGGTGTGAGTTTGCATCAGAGCAATCAGGTGACATACTCTAACTCTGCCAGCCTGGGCCTGTGTGTTGTCTTCAGCACCCGCTGTGTACTCCCATTCCCCAGGCTGTGCACGGCTCTGCATATCGTAACCCCTGTGACAGTGCCAGTCTCTGTGTGGCTCTGTGCTAATGGTTTCCTTTGAATCATAAATTAGACTTGAAAGGAGGGAGAGAATGAGCACATGATTGAGGACTGAGGGATACAGAGTGAGCTTGATAGATTTCTCTATCATTAATACAGATTGTCTTGCCACAGAGCCTCTATCAGGATAGGGTAATTAATTACATAGATTTCATTTGTCAGTCAAGTATTTTATCAGAGTGTAGCCTTCATTCAGTGTGCATGTGTGCGCCTGCTGTAGAGAATTAGCCGGGTCACACAAGGGCCTGTCAAAGGACTTTGTCTGTAATTAAAGACTGTCTGGCGGCACCATGTTTCCTATTAGGCCACCAGTATCACATCCCAGCCATGTGACTCAGGCACTGTTGCCCTGTTTAATAAAGTTCAACAGACACACTCAGCAAATTTTCCACATCACTGTTTGGATGTGTTTGTAGCAATCACACTCTAGCAGCAGTTGATGTTTTTTTGAGTAGAATGATTTATTATTTTGATATGATAACCCATCAAACAGCATTTAGTTTTCATCAGAGCCTGTGCCAACTCCCAAGACAAACTGGGGCCAATGTACCTGAAATGGCACATTTGAACAATAGAGATTTACAAATTGAGTTTATGCGTCTTTGCCTCGAGCAGAAGACTTCTCACGGCCAATTAGATGGCATTAACAGCGTTTCTTATTCAAAGCCTAGGATTGGAAGTCAGGGAGCATTTCTTTCAGGGAAGTGATCAGAGGTTGACAATAGTGTCTGAACGGGAATTCATTTCCCGATCTTACAACCACTCTGGAGGAAATCCCTCTGCATGTTGAGGAGGGGAGGGACGTTCTCTAAAGCCTCCAGACCAAAGTTTTTCAACAAAAAAATGTGAATTACCTACATTTACAGCATCTCCCTCAGAGTTGTAATAAAATGTAGTAAAAATGACAGACGGCATTCCGAATTTTGGGTGAAATGAGTCAATGACGGCAAACATTTTGACTAATATTTTGATTCCTTACATCTCTGGAGGAACCTTCGCTGCACACAGGATGCAGCTGTGCTTCTGATTTCCTTCAGGGAGATTCTGAGGATAGCCTGTTTTCTACTAATGTTGTTGAGAAAATAGAATTTCTCCTTAAAGTGTCTTGCTCCAGCTTTCACTACGTCTATCTCGCATGCTCCTCATTCTCCCTCCTTGTCCTTGCAGTTTGCTTCGGCTCTTCCCCCCACTGTCGCCTTGTTCTGTAATGTTACCTGCAGGGTTTGAAGGCTTTTTTTTGAAAGGCTCAATACTACAGAGGTCATTTTTACTTCAACAGTGCAAAGTACTCTGACACAGTCGGGGGTGTTTTGAAGGCTGGTTTGAGACAGATGGGGGATGTGGTTCCCAGCACTGGATTGTCTACCTGTACTGAGTCAGGTTAATTGCCTCAAGACGTGACCGCTCACTGAGACAGCATTTCTGGTGAGAAAAGTTGATGTGCTATGAGAGGAGGAGAGAGATTTGGATCCTTTTCACAATGATCACTGGTGCTTCTGGCTCAGTTCGGTTAAATGGCTCTGGACTGCTCGCTACAAATGGCTAGAGAGTCAGAGAGAGATGTGTTAGAGGCATGCTCAGCCATTCCCCCGAGACATCCTGGCCATTTGTTTTCTGGTTCGTGTAGTAATAAATGAACAAGCTGTGAATAAAACTGTTTGTCTCTGTGCTGGAAAGCCCTGTTAAAAGACACTCTGGTGGTTCTGTGCGTCATTTGCCTAATTGCCACAGATACGTTTGGCCTCTTGCCACATTGTT